>NC_064287.1:19409521-19424203 GCF_019186545.1 Solanum stenotomum
TTTAATTGTATTTTAAAGGTTGTATAGACTCGTGAACAAGTTGAGGTCCTTGATACATTGGTTGGTTTACGGTTTGAACTCTTGAAGTTGTGTTGGACTGTTTCTTTGCTAAAACACTGAGGTTTGTGTATAAACTTGTAATTGCACTCTTTTAACTACTGAAAGTTGATCTTGGTACCTTGGTTACCTATTGTCACTTTGCATTATTGTGTTGGTATCCTTTAAGGCGTTAAAGATGCTTGTGTAACTCACCCACTTGTACTGATTGTTTGATCACTTGGCACTCTTGTTGGGACCTTGTCCTTCTTGTGGCTATGACTTTGTCACTATTGGCATGCCTCTTGATTCGGATAATTTTCCATCTTGACTCTGGATTTTTAGTCCGTCTTAAGAATGGAAGTTGTCCATTTTTAAGTACGAACTAGAAAACCATTTTTAATATGGTTCTTGGTTCTCTTGATTATTGGGCTTTGACCCTTCTTGATACAGGGCGTTAGCCTTTCTTGATACTTGCTTGTGCTTGGTGTGAAGACATGATGTACATATTGGGCGAGCCTTGTTATTGAATCTCTTGGAAATTTGTGCTTTGAGCATTCTTGACATTTGGAACTTTAAATATCGAACTTGATACTCTATATATATTGTTTACTTGATTTATTTATTGTGTTCGAGTATTTTGCCCATTACTTGAGAAAGTTAACTTGGTGAATCTAATGGCTCCGAACCTATGGTTTTGCACCATTAAGCTATATGCTTAGAGATAGTTATTTCTATCGTAGGGGAATGATCGAGTGGATATCATGAAGCTGGCCATTGGAGATGGAAATTTTCAGAGCCTTAAGGAAGATCACATTTGCATATAGGCATCTATATTTTCTATAAACCTTGGGACTTCTACATGATCTATGTGTTGTATATTTACATGAAATTTTGAGGACTAATGTGATCATGTCACCATGCGTTGGAATATAAGTATGGCTATATGTTTTGTTCTTTTGGGGTGTGTAAGCCCAAGTATTGCAATATACTAAATTTACTATTTGTTTTGAATATTTGTGTGAAGCATGAACGGGCTGATTTCGGTACTCGAAAATGGGTAATATTCTTGTTATTTCACCCTTAAGTGTGAAGATAATTATGCATGAAAAGCTCATCGGTTATTTGCTTAAATTATTTTTGGGAGGGTTTTTCCGTCATAAGTTGAAATTCTGTGCCATATCAATTTTGACATCACATAAATGTTTAAATGGACAAGATGCACATCCTTATCTATGTTTTTCTTTTATGAACCTAATCCCTCTATTAAACTATAATCAATATGGCCATAGTAAATCTCTTTTAAATGTCGCAAGTATTTAAGTAATTTTCTTGCTTAGGTGGTAGTATCCTTTTGAAAGGGTCGTTACAGATGCAGTTGAGGAAGTGGTAGTTGATGAAGTGGCAGGTGATGCAATTGATGAAGTGACAAATGAGAAGAAGGAAGAAGAAAAATAAAAGGAAAAAAGCAATAGATGATGAAGAAGAGAAAGAAGAAAAAAAGGACAAAATAACAGCTGAAGAAGAAGAGAATGAACTAGAAGAGAAGATGGACTAGAAAGAAGAATATGGAGAAAAAAAGAATGATGAAGAAGACAGTGCTAAAAATTCAATGGATGTGATGGGTATCGTTATGGAACTCAATTGTGAGATTATTGGAAATGAGAAAAACAATTGAGATCATTGGCATTTTAAAACAATGGTTTTTGAAGTATTGACAGTTTAAGATAATGGTTTTTGAAGTTGTTTATTGTTTTGTTGTTTTAACGAGAAAAACAATGGAAATATTATTGATATTTTGGTAGATGGTTAATGGATGTTTTGAGAAACAATTTAACATGTTTTATTATTGAGGTTTTTTATATTTCTTAAAAATTTGTGTTTTAATGGTATGTGATTTTTGCTTAACTTTAATTTCTTACCATTATAGAATATCTTCTTAAGTATTTATAAAATTATATCGTTCTCAATTACCGATAAGGAAAAAGGACATATATACTCCCGAACTATTATTTGAAATGGCATACAGATACCCTCCGTCATACTTTTGTGACATTGGTGTCCCTGCCATCCAAAAACTAGAGCATATATACCCTTCACTTTAACGGAAGACTAAATAGGAACATGTGGCGCCATCCTACAAAGGGACCCGGTTTGACCAATTAATTAAACAAAAAATTTATAAACCAACCCATATACCTATCCACCCTCTTAACCCACCCGTAGAACACATTACTCACACTTAATCTAGCCCAACCAAAAACCTAAAAAAGATCCCGAATTTCTCACACATAAGCTCACACAAACAAACCAAATAACCAAATAATTCACAATTTCTTTTGAAAATGCATTGATTAGAGAGAGATTTCTGAAGAAGAAAAAAGACAAAAACAGATACAAAAGAAGAGAAAATTTTGTTTGTTTGCTTCTTCCTTGTTTGCTATTTTTTGTTTTCTCAGTTATTTCTGTTATCTGCACATAACCCTTTTTTCTCTCTTTGTAGTACAATTTTATGGTGATGAAGGAGAAACAGAGGAAATTGTTTGTTATTGTTGTCTGGAATTGTGTAGCTGAACTCAAATCTATCCTTACTGCTATCTTTTTTGTAATTTTTCACTTATTACAATTCTTCAATCCTTCATCTTGACAGACAAGGTTCATTGTCATTTCCGTCGATTCTCCTTAGAAACAACCAAGAACATCGTCAACCTGGTCCAAGCATGAAAACTCTTTGTATTCAACATCTGTTAAGGGTTTATCTGTAACTTCTAGAGGTATCCTTCATATTCGGATGAGCTACAATCCTTTAACCATCTTTTTATTACCTTCTGTCTTTTTCATTCTTCATCGCCTGGTGTCCCTCGTGTTTCAAAAGTTTCCCTATTTTAGTATTAGAAGATTCGAAAAACTCCTTATCGTCTTGGACCAATTGAGTGTAAGAACTTTTGGAGACTTTGGTCATCAATTCCGTTAGATTTCATCCTTGCTTATAACTCTCTCGCCTTGGAATATAACCTGCATACAATAAGTCCTCCCACCAAAATAAAATAATGTGCAGTGTCGGGCACTACCTCATATGCTTCATCTCCACCCATATTGTCAATGCATTTTCAGGAGAAATTGGAAATTTTTGGTTACTTGGTTTGATTGTGTGAGCATATGAGTTAGGAAATGAGGGTCTTTTTTAGGTTTTGGTTTGGTTAGTTTAAATATGAGTAATGGGTTATAAGGTGGGTTAAGTGGGTCGATGGGCGGATATGGGTGAGTTTTTAAATTTTAGGTTTAATTAATTAGTCAAACCGGGTCCCTTTGTAGGATTGCGCCATGTGTCCCTATTTGATCTTCCTTTAGAGTAAAGGGCATAAATGCTCTAGTTTTTGGACGGCATAGACACTAATGTTCCAAAAGTATGACGAAGGGTATCTGTATACCATTTCCAATAGCTTGGATGTATATTTGTACCTTTTTCCTTATCGATAATAAAATTGTATGTTTATTACTCTAGATGGCTATCACTGTTGATTTATAACATTATATATCAAAGATAAAAGATATAAGAGAAATAAATAGAGAGAAATACTTTTATTTATTCAGCATCACATTCATTTTACACATTTCCAAAAAGCAAACACAACCAATAAACCATACAATATAATTTTTAGGAATTTTGATTTTTCTTTGGTCAAAATCAACCTTTATTTTAGTTGATCTCTATCTATTTCACATCTTTTAGCAACCCTTTCAAGTCATTCATGCGCTCTTCGGATTCTTTGAAGAAAGTCATTAGCAAATTTCTATTCTCTTTGGATTATCGAAGCTTATTTAATATTTTAAAGTTGGCAACACCTTGAAAATTGGATGGGCTGTGTAACATCCGGCAAGTTGAAATAACTTTGAAGAAAGCTTGAAATTGGAAATAGTCATTTTTGGGAAAAAAATGTGAAATTTCAAAATTTGGAAATTTGGCTAAGTATAGAAAATAATGAATTTTTGGCCAACTTTGAACAGTTATATCTCCTAGCTTAGGATGATCTAGGTGTGGTTCCATTAATTTTTGCAAAGTCCATGGAATGATCTTTCCAACGCCATAGAGTTTGCTCGTTTCCGAGTTCGTATGAGCGAGTTATGCCCTTTGAAAGTTGGGCAGTTGGCAGGAAATCTGTCCGGAAATTTGTAAGGGTATTTTGGTCTTTTCCCTAGCCTTGTCTTTGGATATATATTAAGGTGTAAGACTTAATTGTGATCAGTTTTTCCCTTTTTAAAATGAGTAAGGTTTAGGGTTCTTGAGAGAAAGGAGAAGAAGAAGCAAGATTTCGTCAAAAGATCGTCGTGGATATCGTCGGGGGTGATCCCTTTTAGGTATGTGAGTTCATAGTGTTGGGTTTGTTCTTTCCCCCACACGCCAAGTTCGTTTAATTTCGAGAAAAGATTGCTTATGTTTGATTGAAGTTGTTGGTTGGAATTATTGAAGTTGTAGTTGTGTTGTGTTGTAGTTCTTGTTGGTTTGGTGTATGTTTCCGGGGGTGTTTTTAAGTTGAAACTAGTGTATGTTAAGGGTTGTGATGATCCTAAGTGCTTGGGGGTTGAAGCTTTGAATATTGGAATATTTAGAGTTGGAGAAAAAGAGGAGAAAAGTCAAGTTTTCGGGGAAAAGGGCTGGGGCGTCGCGCTAGCCAGCGTGCCCCAAGAGGGACTCTGAGGTCCAGCCCCTGGGGCGCCGCCCCTACCAGAGCTCCAACCAGACCTCTCTGAATTTTGAGGTCTGGCGCTTCGCCCCTCTCAGAGCGCCAAGAGTGCCAAGCTTTTCCATTCCTTCCCCACTTTCTCATACATGTTCCTAGGTGTTGTACCTTTGTTCCCTAGTTGTTTCCCATACACCAAGGTACGTTTAAACGTCAAGAACTCGTCCATAACACGTGATCAAATACCTTGAATCCATGATTCCAATTCAGGGAGAGTAAGTTTCCAAGTCAAGGGAAGTTAAGAGTTGAGTCTAGAAGTTCAAGAAGGGAGTCAAAGCAAGTCTTTAAAGCTTTCCAAGAGTCTTGGTTGAATGTTTTAAACTTCATTTTAAGGCTCAAGTTTCAAGTTAAGTCAAGTTCAAGTTAAGTCAAGTTTCAAGTTAAGTCAAGACTTTAAAGTTGAGTTCAATTCTCAAAAGTTATTAGGGAACTATGTATTCCCAAAGAAGTTTCCAAATGTTTTTACATTTGAGTAAGAAAGGAACTATGATTCCAAAAGAGCCCTTGGGCTAGTTTTAAAGAAAAAGGAACATTGTTTCCAAGTGAGTCTTCGGGCAAAGTTTTGAGTAATTATCTCAAATAAAGAAAGATATGTTTAAAACAATTATGAGCTAAGTATTTTTGGGAGTAGTCTTTGGCACCGAAATGGGGACACGAGTTCATATAAACTCAACTATCCATAAGAACCATGCGCCAACATGGGAGTTAACGGGTCATACTTTTTAGATGAACCCGGAAGATTAAGCTAGTGGATCCACTTAGTAAAGTTAGCTTCCTATATCACGGCAAGGTATAGGATGTCCTTGGGCAACGTGAGGTAAAACGTTGTATCACCACTAGGGCTCATAGTGGTGATTGTCGGTTGAAAGAGTCTCCCACTAAATTTATATTACTTTTATATAAGTAAAGTTGAGTTGTTATTGTTTTACCTTTAACAGGCTAAGTTATTTACACTATTTTACAAGCTTTATATATTGCATGTGTCGTATTGCTATATATATTGAGTTCAGTTATTCATGAGTTGAACAGAGCCAAGGTAAGAGTTCCTTTGTACTCTTTTCAAGATTAAGTTGTGGGTTAGCTTTCCAGCTCGCATACTCGTACATTCAATGTACTGATGCCAGTTGTCTTGCATCTTATTGTGATGCAGATACAGGTACCCAGGGCCAGCATCCGGTTCGCCGTTGATCCAGTTGAGTACTACCGAGTCAGTGGTGAGCCTCTTTGCATCGCGGAGGACTCGATCATTGTGTTCTCTTAGTTTTGTTTTATTAGGATGTTTAGGGGTTTGTCCCAACATCCATCTCATTATTATAGAGGCTTCATAGACAGTCAGTCAGTTAGTTTTGAGTCTCTCTTCTATGTATATATGCAAGTATCCTATTTTGAGACTCGAGTTTGCCTTTGTGGCCAGATGTTATAAGTTAAGTTGTTTTGTAACCTTGCGTTTGCATTGAGTTTTCTGTTAAGATAGGTTTCCGCTGAGTTAAGAAATCCAGGCCAAGGGTTCGCTTGGGGTCAGCAATGGTCTCCGAGTGCCGATTCCGCCCAGGGTGTAGGATCGGGGCGTGACAGGCTGCTCGTTGATGATTCATTTTCAAGCCACCTAATAAAAAGCATGTGTCAATTGCACAATTAAATATTGTCGACCTGGATTTACATCGGTGCTGATATTCTTAACGTAGCTGGATCACCACAATGCCGATTGTAAGATGTTTTTGCATTGTACGTTTGAGATGCTTGAGGCGTTTTAAAAAGGGATATGCTTGAGGTATTTATTATGAGTTATTTCCTTCCTTATAAAAATAAATCAAATGTTACTGTTGAAAAAGTAACAATTTGAAATTATTTTACCGTTATAAAACTTGTATATCTAAATATTTATTGGTTGTCAAAATATATCGACCCTTTTATACAATTGATACATCTCTATGTCTGACCAGTGAGATATACATCCTGACATTAGTATGCTATATTCGGGTTTATATCTAAGTTAAAGAATGATCGACACTGCACCTACTAGAATTTAGTAAAGAGAATAATTAATTAATAATAAATTATATTTTAAAAATTTATCCAACCGAACTAGTTTAAACAAGTCATGTGATCATGTAAGGGTCCACATAAATTAAGGGTGGTGATCAGATATGTGCTAGGAAGAGTTTTGATTATACAATCAATATCCTCAAAACAATGTTTGAGAAAGCATAAGTATTTTGTGAGGATTTCACTTGTTCAATCACAACTCTACCCATTATTAATTAATTGTCACGATCCAAAGTAAACCCTAGGCTTAACATGGCGTATAGAACTCTGAGATACCTTACACAAGCCACTTAGCACACATAATACAAGATAGTAGAAATAAAAATTTCAAAGAATTTGTCTTATATCATAAAAAAAAAGTTTTACAAAAGAGGAACTCTAAAGTAAGTCTTAATAAGCCATCTATTACATCTAAAGAAGTGATTGAGATGTAACACATACAAGTATGAAAACCGAAATGACATAAAGCGGTAAAAGTATCTCGATCCTTGGAACATGAGGACTCACCAAATCCCTAAACGCAACAGATAAAATAGCCAAGAGTGTGAGAGGTAGGAGAGCTTGACCCTACATAAGTGAAACAATGTAGGCACAAGTATGCATTAGTACATAAAATGTACTAAGTATGATAGCAATGCATAAGAATTATGAAATCATGCTAAAAAGACTTTACATGACATGCAATGACCAAGCTAAATTATAAGAAAAAAGATTAGAAAACTTAAACTATAATCATGATCAATGCAAGTTAAACATCTTTTATCACTTGTGAGATACTTTAGAAGTGACCTTAATTCATTATTTGTGGAAAGTTTATCATGTAACTGACATAGAGCATGTGAGCTATAACATGTAATCTAATGTCAGACCCACATCGAAAAGAGGTTTCCTTACTTTCCAAGGTAAGAACCATAAGTCTAATCTAAATTTGATCCACTAGCTAAAGTCTATCTAAGACAATCATCCTACGATGGCACATAGTTATGGGATAAAGAGAATTCTACTAGCTAGAAACCCCGTCTCTACTAACAGGAGAGCCTCCGTCTCAATACCCTCTCGGTGCTAAGTGAAAATTCCACGGAATAGTCATTAATATTATTAATTTCACCATCCATAGAAAGACACAATTAAGCAATCTATTCAAGTTAAAGTGTATTAGAATAGCTCCTTAATCTTTATTCAACTTAGGTGAGTAAACATTTCAACCTTATGAATTCTTTTGTGAGAAATCCTTTCACAACTACATTCTTAGTAGTGTGTGATAAAACCTTTCGCAACAAAAATAACAACATTGATGTATTACTCTCAAAGCAACCTTAAATTATTTACATCAATTTCATTAAAAGAACATGCATATTTTCATAAATTCATCTTTCATGGTTCAGAAGCTTCATCATATGATCATGGTCTAAAAATCATGGACCATGCATAAGTTCATGTGAATTCAACTTAAAAGTATATAATTACTTTAATTCATGCATAAAAATATGGAAAACAATCAATTGAATCATAATTGAAAAGAACCCGTGAAGATTGAATAAAACCCTAAAATCACTTGTAAAATTGGAGATTTTAGGAACCATGTGGAGGAAAGGGCTCCATTTTGAATACTAACATAACTTATAAATCAATTCCCACTATCTATGGTAAATTAGAGTTCTTCAAGCCAAACTCTAGCTTTCTCTTTCCTTAGCTCTTGAGAGGATTTTGGGGATAGTTTTGGGGAGAATTTAGGAGAAAGATTACAATGGGTAGTTTTAGGAACTAAAAGATTTATATAGGACTTAGGATTAGGACCAAAACAACCTAGTTTAGTCATTAATAACTTAAAGAAAAGACTTAAAAGCCCCTTAAAACTAACTGACAGGACCATCTAAGGTTTGGACCTATGGACCTGTAGGACTTTCTACACACCGTATTAGTCAATGCAGAAAAGTATAGAAACATTTTAAAATTCGTACAACTTTGACGAGACCAGTCTTCGGTCCGTAGAACCTTCTATGGTCTATAAACTGTAACCGTAGAAACAACTTTACCCTAAAATTTCACCTAGTCTAGGACTCACCTACTAGACCTATCTACGACTCGTATTGGGATTGATGGGCAATTCTATTGAATCGTAAAATGGGGTACTGGACTTGATTTTTGAAATTCATTTTCCCTCTTCCTACGATTTGCTTCTACGGACTGTAGAAGCTTCTACGCTTTGTAGATGGGACCTGTAGACACAACCTGCAACCCAAAAATTTCTTTTCTTTCTTTTCCAAAATTTGAGGTGTTACATTAATTGTTCTTTTTTCTAATTCTACTTGTTTTGGTGTATATATAAGTATCATATTTTAGTAGGTGCAATATCGATCACACATATAGAGATGTATGGATTGTATAAAGGGTCTATATATTTTGACCAGTAAATATTTAGATATTCAAGTTTTACAATGGTATCAAAAGTATAAGTTACTTCTTTTTCAACGATAACATCTGATTTTTACACAATTCTTTAAGGGGTTGTTTGGTAGAGTGTATATTCAAATAATTCTTGTATTAGTTATATTTGTATTAGTTATACTTAGGTTATTTATTATGCATTGTTTGATTTGGTGCATTAAAAATAGCTGATACCTTTCACAATTTTAGTAGAAAAAATTATAATTTTTTTTAGGGCAATTGGGTCTTTAATCATTCTAATGTATATATTAAAATCATTGCATTACTAATCTAATAAACGTTCTTCTATTAGTAATACACACTTCAATACACAATGACAGAATTCGGTATTAAACTGTGATAGATAGTGTACGCAGTTTATGTCATCTTTTCATTGATCGATATTAGATAATGAGTATAATTGATAGCAACTGATTTTAATTGACCAAAATGTAGGTGTTCAAAATAAACATTAGCATGGGGATCTCCAGTATCTTGATTACAATAACAAAGTTAATCAGGCTTATTTAAGATTTGTTGTTGTTCATGTATGTGGTTCTCTTGTGTCCGGGTCTCTTATAAATTGAACATTTGTTCCTTTTCTTGCTCTTGAAATTCTCATCCACGCCCTTGACACGTTTTCTTCTTTTCCTTCCGAGCTTAGAATCGAAAAGAGGTAGCACGTTTAGCAATTTATGTGGAATACACCATTTTGACTCAAGAGGGATAACATTAATAGATTCCAAGTATGCAAGGATGCATACTTCAACTTTATAGAAAGATGGAGAATACTCATAAATTCTCATACCATATTCATTAACATGCTTCGATCGCAAAACATCCTTCGTGTGAACACATAGTATCTTGATCAAGTCATATTCCCTACAAGAACATGAATTGTCAAGTAGGTTCACGCTAAAAGTAACACTTGCTCCAAACACGGTAAATTGGTTGTTGTCCCCGGTTACGTTCTTCGCATACAAGGAGTCACCCTTGATCATTTTTTTCTAGTAATCCTTTCGGCAATCAACAACATTTTATTACCCTTTGATTTGAGGATATATGCATACCTCTCTCTAAACAATTCTACAAACCTCTTTGCAATTGAATTAAATATAGATGTCACGAGGTACTCTCTGTCGTCTTCAACATAACATTGAGTGACTCAAAAATATTTGTGGTTATCACATCATACCAATTGCCAAGGAAATGTGCCCTACTGCACTTCTCAAAACCAACTTCATGCTAAGGATGACAGTTGCCTCAAGGCATTTGTTCTTGAGTTCTATCAAATGATTGTTAAACTCCTCCAACGAATAAGCCTTTGTCGCATTGTAGTATAGATAGAGGGAATCTCCACAGTGATGATTTATCTAGATATTTTCACCAAGTTGCCTCATACAAATTTCATGGTGAGCATGATTGTAAACCTTCGCAATATTGTTGAAAATTCCCTTGTGTCTATTGATACGCTAAAATTACACCTCTCTAAAGAAGCATAAGTGATTGTTATCAATTAAAGAACCCAACTTGTAGGTTGGGGTCGATCACACGTGGAATATGGTTTGGACTTAAACTTAGCTCACAATTATCTCTTTTTAGTCAAACTATTTCCGAGAAAAGTAAACAGGGGGGTTTTCGTAGCTAAAGTAACAGATTGTTGATTTGAATCAATAAGTAACAAGTAAACAAGATTCACAATTTGAGATATTAAAATAAGATGGAAACTAGGGTACATGTGTTCCCCACAAGCTCTTAACATAGTAAACTTAATAATGGTAATCCTATCCTAGTGTTTCACATGCAAGTACGATAACTTATGTATCCCTACATGATTGGTAATCTTAGTAGGAACCTTCACTCGCGACTTGGTGAATCTACGAGTGTGTGCTCTACTACCCTTGCCTTCACCCGAGATTAGTCATTGTGTCAATTAACATAGGGTATTCACCCTTTCGTCAATTGATTAAAGTCAGACTATTAGATAGCAGCAAATCCTTAACTAAATCTCTATTGTTTAATTTTTTTCTCATTCATTACCCCTTGGTAAGGCAAGTAGAAATGAGGCGAGTTTTAACATTGTACACTGCTAGAAAGACTTCTAAAAGAAAAGACTAACAATACATGCATAAACACTATTCAAGAATTACTTAGTTATTATTCATACATTGTTAACTGCTCATGGTTCCCACAACCCTAGTTGTATATTTAGCTACTCATGCTTGAGAGTTCACAATTCATAATTTAGGTTAAAAGAAATCATGAACTTACAATTAGAATAGATGAAAACCGAAATCTTGAATTGAAATTCAAAGTGCAAATTGCATAAACCAACTTCCGAAAATTAAATTCACTACAAGAAAAACAGTCTCTAAGGAAGGGAAATCTAGTCCCTAAAAGTTAAAATATGATCTCAATTGAAAAATCTGGTCGCTACTCGTCCTAGATACTTCCGTCGCTAGTGGTCACTAAGGACGAGGTAAAAAAATCTGGTCCCTGAAATATTTTGGGACGGGAAAAACTCATGTCGTGAACTCCTTTTAGGGACTATAAATCTGGTCTCAAATAGAGCATTTATATTTTGATATTCATGTCGTTAAACCTCTTTTTGCGACCTTTCGCAACCTGGTCCTAGTAAATTTTTAGAGACGAGTGTAGCAGTTGATCCTAGAATACAGTTAGGTCATTCGAGACCATTAATAATCTGGTCATAGAATAGATTTAGCGACCTTAACAACTGGTCCTAGAGTGGTTTTAAAGAGGAACAACAAGCTGGTCCTAAAATAGCTTTACAAGTGAGCATGATCTCTAGTCCTAGCTTATACATTAGAGATGAGCAATAATTCTACTCCTAGTTTAATCTTTAGAGACGATCAATAATTGTGGTCTCTAACTGACCACCATTGATCCTAGAGCCATTAATATCACAAAGAATCTACATTCATCGACAAATATCAAATTAGAGAGGGGACAAGAAGATAGAGATAAGAGTACGATTGATTACAATAAATTGGTTAACATCCCATGATGTTCAATATTTGCTTAACAAAAAAACTTAGATAACATCCAAAGTATTGCAAAACATTCATAGCAAACTAATAATGAGTTAGTGCATCTTCTAAACTTGTATCTTCACTAAAGAATGAACAAAAGTCTGGCAGAAAACTTAAAATTTCAATCTTTGTCAAGTGATATCTAGAAACATCAACAAAACCTGCAAGAAATAAGAAAAATCTATTAGAGAACTTTAAGATACATTAAGAAAGAATCTAACATATTTTTTGAAGAACCACAACTAAATAACATTTGGTAGAAAATGGAAATAAATGGACTGAATGAGTAGCATAAAAGACAAGTTGGATTGACGAGACAACTGGCAACAAACAATTAAACAGAGTAGCTGGAAGCAAACTGTAAAACACACAGCAACTGCTGGTTGCAGTGTTGCAGCAGTGAGGAAGTTTAAAATCAAAATTTATGCCATTATGTAGCTTTGCAGAAAAAAAAGTGCCAGCATAAAAAAAATTGAACAGTTGCGATAAAGTTGTACAGTTGCCTCACCTCAGCTCGTCTCCTCGCCTAACCTACTTCGTTTAACCAAATTGAGAGTTCAAATTTAAAGAACTTTGAGATACATTAACCAAGAATCCAACATCTTTTATGATGAATCACAACTAAATGACATTTGGTAGAAAATGGAAATGAATGGCTTTAATGAATAGCAAACGAGACGAGCTAACATAAGCTCAGATCTACGAAATATGGGATCTCATAGTGGTAAGCAGAGAATTAACAAGAAACCGCAGCAAGATAAGGAAATTGATAAAGGCAAGAGAAAGCAAGTGCAGGAACAATGGAGTGTGATGCTTAAATCTGCTATAACAAGCCCATCAATGAGTGGGACTAAGTCGTGGGCAGATGTAGTAGAAGAAGAGGAGAAAAGAGTTCCAGCGAGGAAGGCATCTATTTGGGATGATTTTGACATTTCAAAGGTATCAAATGTTGGTTTTAAGCTTGAGTATGTTGCCCCAACATCCTATGATACATCTAATATTGTGGAGATAGAAATGGAAGACATTAGCTCAGAGATCGATTATTGGAAGGATTCAGTGTTGTGTTATGTGTTGTGTGGTCACCAGTCCTGTGCAAACCTTGCCGGAAATATGGGGATTCTGAGGAAGTTTGCAGGATGAAACAGAAACCAAAAGGTCCAATTAAGCAGGCACAAAGCATCATCCAATATGTGCAGGAAAATCAGAAGTTTGAACTAGTTGAGGTACCATCTCTGTATATATGGCACAAACTGGACAAACCAAATCACAAAGGGGACTTTCCTTGTATATAAGCAATAAGAAGTCACTGACTCTAACGAATACAGTATTGAAATGGGTACATATTCTACTGCACAACCAGATGAGAACCAGATGAAATATGATTTGAGTTATTATTTTTAGAAAATGGAGAGGCATCATATGTTGTCAGGTGTATATTAAAATTGAAGTGTTAAAAGTACTCGACAAGTGTACATTACATTTGAAACTTCTGTTAATGAAAGATATAATGCAGAATCAGGTGTAGAATGGATTCAAAAGCTTTACAACAACTGTTATGTGGACAAGAAGATGTGATGTATGAGGTAACGCCAAAGAATTTGAATCAGGTGTATATTTGTTACCTCAAAGGCTGCCCACATATGATTCAACTTTTCTTGCTTAATATCATGCCATGATGATACCCCAAGGGCCAAATGTTACGATCACGAACAATTTTTCCCAAATGCCTTGAAAAAAGATTGCTATTTGTTCCAACCGTTCGATTATTGTAAAGTGTTACTTTCAGCTTCTGTCCAATTTCAAGTGAAGCAACTTCTTTGCACTTGTGGCTTCCTCGAACTTTTTTACCTTTGTAGGGTTAGATGAACCTACAGTTGCATAATTTGATAAAAACTATAGCAATCAAACTCATTTCTAAGACTTAATAACATATGAATTCAAAATATCATACCTTTTTTTGTTGTTTAGAGTGTTTCATAACTTGATCAACAGATGGAGGCAATGAAACATTGGTCTTCATATCCTCTTTCTCAAGAACTATTTTTTTCATTTTTTACATTTCGTGACTAGAAGGCATGGTAGAACTAGATTTGGTGCATTTAGTAGGAGTAACATTAGCAAAAACAACACTCTTGTTGAAAGATCCCACCTCATACTTAGAAATTCCTAAAGTGGAGCTCAAAGATCCAGTTCTTTTCTCTAGTTCCTTTTTTATAGCACCTGGACCCACTAAACGTGATATAAAAGTTTATCATAAACATGAAAACACAATAGATTTTCAAAAAAATACAATATATTTGAAAAGATCTTACTTGTTTCAATTTCTTGGGTGTATTTCTTAACTTGATTAGTAGATGTAGGAGAAGAAGTATTAATTT
>NC_064287.1:19425656-19596832 GCF_019186545.1 Solanum stenotomum
TTTTAATAAGTCGATCAATAAACGACACCTTAATCCCAAAACTAATTCAAGTCAGCTATACAATCCTTCTATATTGACCCAGCACTTTTCAGTACTAAACTTAATATGTAACTGATAATAATCAAGCTATTTAAACAATCTGCCAGGCCAGCAATAATGTTAACCAATTACCACAAACAAGCAGCTTATGCATAGGCCTTACTTCATGCATCAGACAAATGATCAGTGTGTATATCTAATAATATATCCAAGATTAGACATTGTCCTATATTAGGTCTCAGGTTCAAACGTGATATCTTCCAAAAAAAAAAGCAGCCTACTCAACCTTTTGTGCCCAGAACGAGATTGTGGAGAGTCAGCCATGGAAACGAGATGGTTCAAGTCCTAACTCCTACTCTATAAAAATTTACATGAAAAACATCAAAAAGGTCAATATTTTTATCTAAGGCAACCATTGATTTAATAAAAGATTAAATTCTAAAGACAAATAGAAAAATTGTTTCTTTTTAGGTTCATCATGATCCTTCGTCTTTAAATATGATGAAGCGTCAAATATGTACACGCCTATATTTCTCTTGCTTAATAAGTTATATGGAAAAGGTATATATGTTTATAGATAGAATACATCTTCAGACTATCAAATACGAAAATAGAGCAGATTATGAACCTTTCCAAATACCATATGCACTCTATTTAAATATTAATATACTTCACAAAATCGAGTAAACATTTAGAAAGCTCGTCTTTTACTTATTGTACATAAGAAAACTGAGCAGATTATGAAACTTTAAACCCTATTTAATGTTAGAAAAGAGGAAGAAGAAGAAGAGTAACCTGAATAAAACAAGAAAAAATGTCATCAATACAATTTATGAAAGAAACAAGCAACTCGATTAAATTAGAAGAGGAAGCAAACCTCTATTTTTCCACCAAACTACGTATACACAACAAGAAGAGACCGCTGCTATGGAAATCCACTGTTGTTGAGATTGGGGCAGAGTTTCGCTGGAAAAATACTATAGAAGCATTGATCCTGATGATTTGAAGAGATTACTAGGTTAAAGTTGCGATCATATTCTAGAAAATAAAGACTTTTCCTTTTACGTTTTTACTTTTTAGAAACCGAGGAGTTTTTTACTTTTTTGGTTTCTATGAAAAAAAATTGGGGCCTGAAATTTTGGTGAAAAGAAAAGCTTTTCTTATTAAGAATTAATTTATTAATTAGGGTGGAAGTATATTTTCCCGCTTAAGTCCTTCAATTAGAATTTGGGACTAGTTAATTAGTTCTTTAGGGACCGGATTTAGTATCTTCGCAATAAAGTATATAAATAAGGACTGGAATATAATATCATCCTAATACATATATATTTAGAGACGAGATTACTAGATCCCCCCTAAATGTTGGTCTTAACTGACAGCTTTTCTTGTAGTGATTGCAAAATAATTTCAAAAGACCAAAACAAAAGTCTAAAATAATGTCTAACTCGCAAAAACAGAAATAACAACTAATATTTATAGTACACACCCTAAAGCAAGTAGGAAACAAAATAAGGAAATAATTTCTCAAATGCGGTTTCAATCGACTACATGACCTACGGATCGTGGGTCAACCTATTGTCCGTGGTCTCCCTCCGTGAATCAACACTTGGAAATTATTTCAGGGCCTTCAGACGACGGTTGGACCTACGGTCCATGGACTGGACTATGGTCCGTCACTTGCCTCTGTTGTTCAAGTACTGGAACTTCAACTTTGTGATCACAAACGATGGACATGCAGGGCAGTCTGTCAATCGATCTACGGGGCGTCGATGGCCTCTGTGGTTCCACACGTTGTCAGAATTTCTTGAACCCTAATCTACGATTCGTGGTTGGCTCTGTCACTGGCCACTTCTGCAATTTTTATCTTTTATCTCAATCCACCGTATTCGAACTTAGTTCCTGCAAGAATTACACAAAAACCATCATATCTAAAAACAAAATGCTCAAGACTTACACAAAACTCCAAGTGAAATGCATCAAAAATACAGTAAAATCACGGTAGATCACCCTCAACTTAAAATTGTTGTCTGTCCTCAAGCGACACACTAAAACTCAAAATGACACTTGTGTAGAAGCAAACATCCAAACTCAAGAAATCACATGTCTTTCTCAATCAAGTCCTTCACTTAGTGCATATATTTCAATTTAGACTGAATAAGCTAACTCATGTGGATCAAAACATGACATAGACAGACCAACATATATCATCACATGCACTTTCAACAATCACAAAGGTACCAACTCTCCAACAATGTAATTAGTGCCCTGACATCAAAGAAATCCTTATTCCCACAACAAATCTGATCTTAAGTTCAACGATTCAGTTAACACTCACTCTCAGAAGTGAACTCAATACGGTTAGTGCTCAATACCATAGACTTGCCCTTATTTTCATTGCATAGACTCTCAAAACTAGTCACTAGGATTACTATAAAGCTTTCTTAGCCTGTAACGTAGGCTCAGGGTCAGGTAGGATATATTTGGGTATTTTAAGTGACTTTTCTACTGTCCTTGACATTGCATTGGCTATTTACCTCCTTTCTCAACCCATTCTGACATATTTTTATCTTTCTGCTCTTTTCCTTGACTTTATTTAGTACATATGTGACTTTGCCTTTTTCATTCTTCTTTTTCACTTTTCTTTTTCATTCTTTGTTATTCTTCATCGTTATCACTGTGTTGTTTCTTTTGGATTTAGTCACATCTCAGTCGCAACTTTTTCAATCCTTTTCCTTCTTCTATACACAACTCTTTTAATACCCTTTTTCTTTCGGTTTCCTTTTTCATAGCCACCCTCAACTTGTTTATTTATCATGAGTTGAGTTGCACAATGCCTGAGGTTTGACCAGGGCCAAGATTAAGGTAACTTTTGAATCAAACAGTCTTTTAGGGAAGGTGAGTTAGGTGTATTGAGAGAACTGGTCTATCTTAGGCTCAAACATTTGGATCAAAGGGAACATTTATTTCTTTTGGTTGGATCATTTTAGGCTTAAGTGGACTCATTTGAACAATGGCATCAGATCATTTCCCAATTCCTAGCTTAGATTTTCTTAATAGGACCAATGGGGCAAGTTCTAGATTGGCACACACTGCATGAACATACAAAATTATCTCTCACACTCTTGGCACATTGTTTCATTATTGAATTATTGAAGCACCTAGTTCAAATTTTAGCTTAAGCATGCTATCATACCGGGTCCTATCATGTCATAAGAAGATCCAACACATTCATCTCATTCAGACTATAAATCTAGCACATTTTCAAAATATTTAGACAGGTATCGATTTCAAGCCTTTTATGCCATCATGCTTTAATTCTTTCTATCTACTTCTACACAAAACAATCCTCCACATGCCGGTTAAACAGAAAAGTAAAACAATCCCTTGGAGAAAAAGAACACAGGCAAGAAAACCCCAAGGTAGGGTTATGAGTTGGTTACTCGGACTTCACCCTATCACTCACAACCCATTTACCCCACCCCCACGAAAATTTGGTGCAATTACCCTCAATGCACAGAAAAGAAAAATAAAACATAGGGTGATGCAACTTGTGACACATAAGCGCCGATTACGTATCAAGAAGCGGGTGGGTTCGGTTTCCCGGAACCCACTAGATCAGCAATAGTTACACCATCAGTAGCACTCCAAACAATAGTGGGAACACCCACAGTAGTGCTCCTCGAACAAGATGGGCCAACACCTATCTTACTGGCCCTCTGCTGCCGCATCTCTTCATCAATAATCGACTATCTCTGGGCTACTGCCATCTCCTACCGCTTTCTCTTTCTTGCCCATCAGGCCTCATCAGTATCAGAAGTGTGCTCAGAAGAGCAGTGGCGCTTCCCAACAACATAGGAAGGGTCGAGTGGTGGCATAGTATCACAAACAGTGCAGACATCACCACCTCATCCTCCTTAACCTCAGGAGCAGTCTCCGGTACAACCTTAGCAGGGGCGTGCAGGGCATCAACATCAGACCAATCCCAGATAAATCATTATTCATCTCTTTCAAATTTTCATCTATCGCATCAAACTTCTTCATCATCATTTGCATCATATCCTCAATGCGAGTCATACTAGTACCACCCTCTCTAATATCATATTCTTTATTACCAGGTTGAACATAGGGCCAAACTCTCTCATTCTTGTTTCCATAGTTGTTTCGGTTGTAGTTGTTATCACGATTGAAGTTCCCATCCCTGACATAGTTTCCCTCTCGATTTTAGTTTTCATAGTTCTGACCTTGGTACCAATTATCCGAATTGGAACCTTGGGCGTTGGTTTAGAAACCCGTCGTCTGATCATTAACCAAATTCGCAAACTCCTCATAGTAACATTCCTGAACTAGCGGTGATGGAGTTCTAGTTAAATAATTTACTGCATTCACTTTTTCTGCATTTCCACTCACATGTTTCAATACCAAGCCCAGTTTTGTCCTCACTTGAGCCATCTCTTCATGAATGTCATCATTGGATTGGCTTGGTGCAGTTTGGACCGCGGACGTGCTCCTACTAGTATTTTCCTTTCTAGTGTTCCATGCCTTATTGTTTTAGGAAATCCTCTCAAGTTTTTCAGCAATCTCCTAAAAAGTGCAGTCACCATATGATCCTCCAACAGTAGTATCTAACACAATCCTTCCATTTTCATCCTGTCCTCTGTAGAAGTACTCATTGAGTGAGTCGTCATCTATGCGGTGATATGGAACACTCCTCATGAACGCAATGAACCTATCCCAAGAACTTCTTATGTACTCTCCAGGTAGTGTTGTGAAATTATTCATTTTATCCTTGTGATTTAACTTCTTGGACACTAGAAAATACCTTGCCATGAACACCTTATGTAATTGGTCCCATGTATAGATCTAATTGTATGGCAGCTCAGAAAACCACACAGCAAAATCACCAGTCAACGACAACGGGAAATCTCTCAAACCTATGACATTCATATCCAATTTTGGTCGTCTCACACAACTCTTACATACCCTTTTTAATTTAGCAATGTGAGCATATGGATTTTCCGAAGCTAACCCAAAAAACAACCCTCTTGTTGTAAGCATTTGCATAAGACTGTTGGTCACCACAAATATATGCCCTTGAGGTAGATGAGGATGTACAATAGGTCCTTGTGATTAAATCGTGTCGTAGTTAACCCTGTAATTGTCACGAACCCTTGGTGCTGGCGAATTCTGCACCCTGCTTGCATTTTATATTATATTACCATCATGGACCTTAGCGGACACATTAACATCCATAGGAGGCTGCAATTCAACTCCATCTCCTAGACCCTCTACGATTGGATTTTTGGATTTTTGTGTACCCTTTGATTATTCATCTTCCTCGAAGTTCTTCTTCATTCAAGATCTTAGGAGGCCAAGGGTTCGCCTTAGCTGCGTGTACTTGGCATACATAAGAGGTAAGACCTATAGAAAATTAAAACAAAACAAAAATGTAAAATCAGGAAATACTTGAATAAAGTTCAATAATGTAGTTAAACTTAATCTAAAAGTCGTATTCCCCGGTAGCGGCGCCAAAATTTGATACCCTCAAATTACACCTCTCTAATGAAGCATAAGCGATCGTTATCAAGTAAAGAACCCAACTTGTAGGTTGAGGTCGATCCCACGAGGAATATGGCTTAGACTTAAACTTAACTCACAATTATCTCGTTTTAGTCAAACTATTTTTGAGAAAAGTAAACATGGGGCTTTTGTAACTAAAGTAACAAATTGTTGATTTGAATCAATAAGTAACAAGTAAACAAGATTCACAATTTGAGATATCAATAGAAGATGGAAACTAGGGTATATGTGTTCCCTACAAGCTCTTAACGCAATAATCCTAATAATAGTAATCCTATCCTAGTATTTGATATGCAAGGCTGATAAGTTATGTTTCCCTACATTATTGGTAATATTAGTAGGAACTTTCATTCGCGACTTGGTAAATCTACGAGTGTATGCTTTACTAACCCTTACCTTCACCCCAGATTAGTCATTGTGTCAATTAACTTAGGGTATTAACTGATTAACGTATCAACTACACCTCATCCGATCTAGGTGTAGACTATCGTTAAGCAGTATAAACCCAATAAGAGAATTGGGTCGATCCCACAAGGAGTAATTCTATTTTGAATTCAAGTATGTGATGAGTCCGAGAATTGGACTCATTTAAGGCTTTTTTTTATATAGAATTATTGTCCTCAAATGCTTAATTTGTGCCAATAACTGATGCAAAACCCTTGATTTTCAGGTATATTGATTGAGGAACAAAGCAAGGATACTAACAAGCAAAAATAAACAAAACTGGTTGAAGAAATAAAGATGCGCGAGCCTGAGGATCGCCAAGAGCACTCGACATGTCGTCGAGTGGCTCATCTAACTGCCTTAAGTTCTAATGCACCAAACCCTGAGGAAAGAAACTAATTCCGCGAGAGAAAGGAGCAATCAGCAGATCACCAAGTAGTTCTGCAATGCAATGCTAGATCGCCCAAAGTTACAGACCGTGAGGATGCTGAATGTCAAGGTAGAAGGGCGATAAAAGTGACCAAAGGGTAGCTTGCCGAGTGGTTCGGCGAGCAAAACTTACTTCGCCAAATGACTCTTCGCAGCATATTTTGGGTGACTATAAATACAGTTTTGAACATTTAGTATAGTATCATAATCTTTTTGAACTAGTTACTCTTTAGAACAATATTTTATTAAGTTCTTAGCATCTCGAGATAGTTTTCTCTAGTTTTCCTAAGCTTTGAAGGATTGAAGAAATTCACTTTTGAGAAATTGAAAGTGGGTCTTTGAGAAACTTCAAATTGGAGCATTGTAAGGATGAAATCATTCTTACCCAATCGATGGATAGTCAATTTGGTAACAAATTTTATCGTTTTATGATGTCTAGCTTAAACCCCAAATCTTGGGGTGTGATTTTGTGATTATGGTCTGATTTAGCTTATGGGTATTGCTAATTATTAGATTAGATTCTATTTAAAAGTGAGTTTAATCATTAATTATGGTTCAATTTAAGAATTGTAGTTGCAAATGCAGTTCTATGTTTGTGTTCTTGGCTTGCTCGAGAGAGAGGTTTTAGAACTGTAATTATTGATTAATGGTTTATGAGTATTGGGTTGACCTGGGTTCAGCTCGAGAGAGTTAATCCTAAACCCAATCCCACACATTCAGCTCGAGCGAGTGAATGGATTAAGGTGTGGGCTACTCTTATTTTGCATGCTTTTTGATGTTTGAGAGAAATCACTTGATTCGGGATAAATTATTCGAGAAAAAATTTACCTCCACTATAGTCTAGCTTACTTACTAATATCAAGCTATTTACTAATAGTTGCAATTATCCATTTCTCTATATTAGCCTATAATCGATCACATCCCAAGAACCCGTCTCATTCGTATTGTTATGAGTGCTGTTTGTAGTTGATAGCTTAAACGAAAACCCCCATTTGACATTCGTGTCACCCCTTAATTTGAATGATGTCTTTATTCGATAATGTTTATTCCTATGACTTATTTGACCATGTTCATACTTCCCAATTGAATCTTAAACACGTACCGCTCCCTGTGGGATTCGACCCCAACTCATTTAGTTGGGTTTTATACCGATTAGCGGTCGTTGACGCTTAGAATTGGATGAAGTGTCTTTGAAACGTTATTAATCGGTATGAAGTTAGACTAGTGATTTCCACAGCTGAAGGAATAGAAATTGTCGGAAACTTTTAATAAAATGAGAAGGGTGACATCAATGTCAGGGTAAGGGGTTTTAGATCAGAAAGCATCCTCAACAATTAATTAAAAGTGATGAAATAGGAGAACGATACTTGGGGGATTGACTGACCAATTGCTAAACCCAACTGAATGGGTGTTTATTGAGAATCAATAGTACTAACTTTTCATAGGTAAGATGAACTTTTAATGAGATACTTTTTCTCTCAAACAACTACCTTGTTCCAATTGAGTTCTCTCGAATCTCAATGTGCTAAATATGGAGGGTAGTGACCCTTTCGAAAGGATACTACCACTTAAAAAAGAAATATAATTAAATACTTGAAACATTTAAATGAGATTAACTATGACCATATTGATTATAATTTAGTAGAGGGATTATAAAATGGTCAACTTCCATTCTTGAGATGGACTGAAAATCCAGAGTCAAGATGGCAAATGATCTAAATCAAGAAGCATGCCAATAGTGATAAAGTCACAGCCACAAGAAGGACAAGGTGCCCACAAGAGTACCAAGTGATCAAACAATCCGTACAAGTGGGCGAGTTACACAAGCGTCTTTTATGTCTTAAAAGGATACCAACACGACAATGCAAAGTGACAAGGGGTAACCAAGGTACCAAGATAAACTTTCAGATATACCAGTAGGTAAAAAGAGTACAAGTACAAGTTTATACACAAACCTCAGTGCTTAGCTTAGAAACAGGCCTACACAACTTCAACAGTTCAAACTATAGACCAACCAACGTATCAAGGTCCTCAACTTGTTCATGAGTATATGCAACCTTAAAATAAAATTGAATAACTTCTTTAATCCCTAGTAGCTCAATAATGTTAATGTAAAACATGATTATCATAACAAGTAAGCTTAGCTTGTACAAATACGAATATGCTCCCGAAACATTAATTCTGGCCAGCCTAGTACCTCATGTCGCAACTTAGATTTGAAAAGGAAAATGGTAAAAAAATGGATTGTATATCCTTCATGAAATATGTAGGTACATCTTGTAAGGTTACAAACAATCAAGAATCACCGCAAAATAAATTTTGTACAAAAAGATATCATCAATACACTAACAGTTGTTCATAGAGGATTTCAGAATCCAAAATCCAGGAAGAACTTGTATCTCGAATTCCAGCAAAAAGGACCAAGATTTTCTTGAAATTTTGTGAGTAATATGGTTAGAGGAAGTTCTACAGGTTTCTTAGAGTTAAAGGACACGAATTCTAATAGAGGAGGTGTGAAATTATATATTGTAAAAGTGATATTTATCACTTACTAGATACAGCCAAAGTCAAAGGTTGGCTGCCCAAAAGAAAAAGGTGTGCTGCCCCAAAGTATACATATATACCAATATGTATATACCTCACCTCCCTTTCAAGTTATAGATAATTCCAACTAGAATATTACAAAACTACCTCAATACAATCCATTGAATTACGATCACAATTTATGTAAAGCAAATTTGCAAATTACACAACATTTCAAATTCCCAATATGAGAGTAAAACGTACAATAATAATTAATCAATGGTGTATCGACAAGCGACTCTTGCTTATCATTTGAGGGTGTTACAACTCTATCCCCCATAAAGAAATTTTGTCTCGAAATTTACGTTATGCTAGTCCCCCAACATGTGCGGATACTGGTCCTCATGTTTTCTTCTCTCTCCTAGGTTGCTTCTTTTCTAGAATGGTTCCTCCAAAGTACCTTTACTAAATGGATTCTCTTGTTTCTAAGTTACTTTACTTCTCGAGTTTCAATTCGTATAGGTTCTTCATTATAAATAAAGTCAGGATTAAACTAAATAGATTCAACTGGCAGAACATGTGATGGATCAGAACCATATCTTCTGAGCATAGATACATGAAAGCCATTGTGGATCTTGTCTAACTCCGGTGGCAAAGCTAAATATATGCAACTGGTCCAACCCTTTCAAGTATCTCATAAGGTCCAATAAATCGGGGACTAAGTTTTTCTTTTTAATCAAATCTCATAATCTTTTTCCATGGAGACGCCTTTAAGAATTCTTTATCTCCAACTTCATATTCAATGTCACGCCATCTAAGATCAGCGTACCACTTTTGGCTATCCGAAGAAATCTTTAGACGATCCTTGATAATTTTTACCTTGTCCTCTGTTTGTTCCATAATTTCAGGACCAACAAGCTTTCTTTCACCAACTTCACTCCAACAAAGAGGGGTCCGACATTTCCTTTCGTACAAGGCTTCATAAGGAGGCATTCCAATACTCAATTGGTAATTGTTATTGTAAGCATATTCTATCAAAGCCAAGTGTTTGTCCCAACTACCCTCAAACTCCATAATGCAAGCTCGAAGCATATCCTCCAAAATTTGAATCACTCTTTCCGACTGGCCATTTATATGAGGATGGAACGAAGTGCTAAATTTCAAGTTAGTACCCAAAGCTTCCTGCAAGCTGCCCTATAATCTATATGTAAACCTTGGGTCTCGTTCAGGTAAAATAGACACAAGGTATCCTATGTAGTCTTACAATCTCATTGATGTACAATTCGACTAAATGCTCAAGTGAGTAATCCAACATGATTGCTAAGAAGTGAGCATTGTTGGTTAGCCTGTACACAATCACCCATATTGCATCATGATTCCTTTGAGTATGAGAAAGTCCACAAACAAAGTCCATAGTTATTCTCTCCCATTTCCATTCCGGTATCGACAGGGGTGGTAGTAAACCAACTAGGACTTGACGCTCTGCCTTTACTTATTGACAAACTAAACATTATCGAAAGGATACTACCACTTAAACAAGAAGTCTAATTAAATGCTTGCGACATTTAAAAGAGATTAACTATGGCAATATTGATTATAATTTAGTAGAGGGATTAGGTTCATAAAAAAAAATAGTTAAGGCAGTGCATCCTTCCCATTTAAACATTTATTTGATGTCAAATTGATGTTGCGCAGATTTTAACTTATGGTGGAAAAACCCTTCCAAAATAATATAAACCAATAACTCACAAGATCTTTACGCATATATTATCCTCACAGTGCGAAAATGATATAAAAAGAATATTACCAACTTTTGAGTACCCAAATTAGGTGATTCATGCTTCGCACAACCAATCAAAACAAGTGGAAAATTTAATATATTACAAGACTTGGGCTTACACAACCCAAAAGAACAAAACATATAGCCAAACATATATTACAACCCATGGTGATATGATCAAATTAGCCCTCAAAATGTCATGTAAATATACAACACATAGATCATGTATAAGTCCCATGGTTTATATAAAATATAGATGCCTATATGCAAATGTGTTCTTCCTTAAGGCTCTCAAAATCTCCATCTCCAATGGCCAGTTTCATGCCTCCTCTCGATCATTCCCTACGATATAAACTACTATCGCTAAGCATATAGCTTAGTGGTGTAAGAACTATAGCTTCGGATACGTCAGATTCACCAAGCTACCTTTCTCAAGTCATAGGCAGCATAATTGAAACATAACAACAAATCGAGTAAACAATATATAAAGAGTATCAAGTTTGATATTTAAAGATCCAAATGTCAAGAACGCTCATAGCACCATTTTCCAACAGATTCAATAACAAAGCTCGCCCAATATATACATCAAGTCGTCACACCAAGCACAAGCAGGTATCAAGAAGGGAAAACTCCTGGTATCAAGAAGGGTCAAAGCCCAAAAATCAAGAGAACCAAGAACCATATTAAAAATGGATTTCTAGTTCGTACTTAAAATGAACAACTTCCATTCTCAAGACGGAGTAAAAATCCAGAGTCAATATGGCAAATGATCTGAATAAAGAAACATGTCAATAGTGACAAAGTCACAGCCACAAGAAGGACATGGTCCCAACAAGAATACCAAGTGATCAAACAATCCGTACAAGTGGGTGAGTTACACGAGCGTCTTTAATGTATTAAAGGATACCAACACGACAATGCAAAGTGACATGGGGTAACCAAGGTACCAAGAAAAACTTTCAGATATACCAGCAGGTAAAATGTCTACAACTACAAGTTTATACACAAACCTTAGTTCTTAGCTTAGAAACAGTCCAACACAACTTCAAGAGTTCAAACTGTAGACCAACCAACAAATAAAGGTCCTCAACTTATTCATGAGTATATACAACCCTAAAATAAAATTGAATAACTTCTTTAAACTCTAGTAGCTCAATAATGTTAATGTAAAACATGATTATCATCACAAGTAAGCTTAGCTTGTACAAATACGACTATCCTCCCGAAACAGTAATTCTGGCCATCCTAGTACCTCATGTCGCAACTTAGATTTGAAAAGGAAAAAGGTAAAAAAATGTATTGTATATCCTTCATGAGATATGTAGGTACATCTTGTAAGGTTACAAACAATCAATAATCACCGCAAAATAAATTTTGTACAAAAATATATCATCGATACTTTAACAGTTGTTCATACAGGATTTCAAAATCCGAAATTCGGAAAGAACTTGTATCTCGAATTCCAGAAAAAGGACCATGATTTTCTTGAAATTTTGTGAGTAATATGGTTAGAGGAAGTTCTACAGGTTTCTTAGAGTTAAAGGACACAAATTCTTATAGAGGAGGTGTGAAATTATATGTTGTAAAAGTGATATTTATCACTTACTAGATACAGCCAAAGTCAAAGGTTGGCTGCCCAAAAGTAAAAGGTGTGCTGCCCAAAAGTATACATCTCTACCAATATGTATATACCTCACCTCCCTTTCATGTTATAGATAATTCCAACTAGAATATTACACAAACACCCCAATACAATCCATTGAATTATGATCACAATTTATGTAAAGCAAGTTTGCAAATATCACAACATTTCAAGTTCCCAATATGAGAGTAAAACATACAATAGTAATTAAGCAATGGTGTATCGACAAGCGTCTCTTGCTTATCATTTAAGGGTGTTACAACTCTCTCCCCCATAAAGAAATTTTGTCTAAAAATTTAAGTTATGCTAGTCCTGCAACAACTGCGGATACTGGGTCCTCATGTCTTCTTCTCTCTCCTAGGTTGCTTTTTTTCTAGAATGGTTCCTCCAAAGTACCTTTACTAAATGGATTCTCTTGTTTCTAAGTTACTTTACTTCTCGAGCTTCAATTCGGATAGGTTCTTCATTATAAGTAAAGTCAGGATTAAACTAAATAGATTCAACTGGCAGAACATGTGATGGACCAGAACCGTATCTTCTGAGCATAGAAACATGAAAGCCATTGTGGATCTTGTCTAACTCCGGTGGCAAACCTAATTTATATGCAACTGGTCCTACCCTTTCAAGTATCTCATAAGGTCCAATAAATCGGGGACTAAGTTTTTCTTTTTAATCAAATCTCATAATCTTTTTCCATGGAGACGCCTTTAAGAATACATTACGCCAACATCATATTCAATGTCACAACATATAAGATCAGCGTACCACTTATGTCTATCCGAAGAAATCTTTAGACGATCCTTGATAAGTTTTACCTTGTCCTCTGTTTGTTCCATAATTTCAGGACCAACAAGCGTTTTTTCACCAACTTCACTCCAACAAAGAGGTGTCCGACATTTCCTTCCGTACAAGGCTTCATAGGGAGACATTCCAATACTCAATTGGTAACTGTTATTCTACGCAAATTCGTTCAAAGCCAAGTGTTTGTCCCAACTACCCTAAAACTCCATAATGCAAGCTCGAAGCATATCCTCCAAAATTTGAATCACTCTTTCCGACTGGCCATCTATCTGAGGATGGAACGAAGTGCTAAATTTCAACTTAGTACCCAAAGCTTCCTGCAAGCTGCCCCAAAATCTATATGTAAACCTTGGATCTCGTTCAGATAAAATAGACACAAGGTATACTATGTAGTCTTACAATCTCATATGTACAATTCGGCTAAATGCTCAAGTGAGTAATCCAAAATGATTGCTAAGATGTGAGCATTGTTGGTTAGCTTGTACACAATCACCCATATTGCATCATGATTCCTTTGAGTACGAGAAAGTCCACAAACAAAGTCCATAGTTATTCTCTCCCATTTCCATTCCGGTATCGACAAGGGTTGTAGTAAACCAACTGGGACTTGATGCTCTGCCTTTACTTATTGACAAACTAAACATTATCGAAAGGATACTACCACTAAAACAAGAAATCTAATTAAATGCTTGCGACATTTAAAAGAGATTAACTGTGGGAATATTGATAATAATTTAGTAGAGGGATTAGGTTCATAAAGAAAAAAAAATTGTTAAAGCAGTGCATCCTGCCTATTTAAACATTTATTTGATGTCAAATTGATATCGCGTAGATTTTAACTTATGGTGGAAAAACCCTTCCAAAATCATATAAGCCAATAACTCACAAGATCTTTATGCATATATTATCCTCACACTGCAAAAATGATATAAAATGAATATTATCAACTTCCAAGTACCCAAATTAGGTGGTTCATGCTTCGCACAACCAATCAAAACAAGTGAAAATTTAATATATTACAAGACTTGGGCTTACACAACCCAAAACAACAAAATATAGTGCCAAACATATATTACAACCCATGGTGACATGATCAAATTAGCTCTCAAAATGTCATGTAAATATACAACACATTGATCATGTATAAGTCCCATGGTTTATAAAAAACATAGATGCCTATATGCAAATGTGATCTTCCTTAAGGCTCTCAAAATCTCCATCTCCATTGGCCAGTTTCATGCCTCCTCTCGATCATTCCTTACGATAGAAACAACTATCGCTAAGCATATAGCTTAGTGGTGTAAAAACTATAGCTTCGGATCCCTTAGATTCACCAAGCTACCTTTCTCAAGTCATAGGCAGCACAATTGAAACATAACAACAAATCAAGTAAACAATATATAAAGAGTATCAAGTGTGATATTTAAAGATCCAAATGTCAAGAACGCTAATCACACAATTTTCTAACAGATTCAATGACAGGGCTCACCCAATATATACATCAAGTCGTCACACAAAGCACAAGCAGGTATCAAGAAGGGACGACGCCCGGTATCAAGAAGGGTCAAAGCCTAATAATCAAGAGAACCAAGAACCATATCAAAAATGGATTTCTAGTTCGTACTTAAAATGAACAACTTCCATTCTTAAGACGGAGTAAAAATCCAGAGTCAATATAGCAAATGATCCGAATAAAAAAGGATTTCAATACTGACATAGTCACAGCCACAAGAAGGACAAGGTCCCAACAAGAGTACCAAGTGATCAAACAATTTGTACAAATGGGCGAGTTACACGAGCGTTTTTAATGCCTTAAAGGATACCAACACGACAATGCAAAGTGACAAGGGGTAACCAAAGAACCAAGATAAACTTTCAGATATAACAGCAAGTAAAAAGTCTACAACTACAAGTTTATACACAAACCTTAGTTCTTAGCTTAGAAACAGTCCAACACAACTTCAAGAGTTCAAACCGTAGACCAACTAACAAATAAAGGTCCTCTACTTGTTCATGAGTATATACAACCTTAAAATATAATTGAATAACTTCTTTAATCCCTAGTAGCTCAATAATTTTAATGTAAAACATGATTATCATAAGCTTAGCCTGTACAAATACGACTATGCTCCCGAAACAATAATTCTGGCCAGCCTGGTACCTCATGTCGCACCTTAGATTAAAAAAGGAAAATGGTAAAAAAATGGAATGTATATCCTTCATGAAATATGTAGGTACATCTTGTAAGGTTACAAACAATCAAGAATCACCGCAAAATAAATTTTGTACAAAATTATATCATCGATACACTAACAGTTGTTCATACAGGATTTCAAAATCCGAAATCTGGAAAGAACTTGTATCTCGAATTCCAGCAAAAAGGACCAATATTTTCTTGAAATTTTGTGAGTAATATGGCTAGAGGAAGTTCTACAGATTTCTTAGAGTTAAAGGACCAGAATTCTTATAGAGGAGGTGTGAAATTATATGTTGTAAAAGTGATATTTATCACTTACTAGATACAGCCAAAGTCAAAGGTTGGCTGCCCAAAAGTAAAAGGTGTGCTGCCCAAAAGTATACATCTCTACCAATATGTATATACCTCACCTCCCTTTCAAGTTATAGATAATTCCAACTAGAATATTACACGAATACCCCAATACAATCCATTGAATTACGATCACAATATATGTAAAGCAAGTTAGCAAATATCATAACATTTCAAGTTCCCAATATGAGAGTAAAAAATACAATAGTAATTAAGCAATGGTGTATCGACAAGTGACTCTTGCTTATCATTTGAGGGTGTTACAACTCTCTCCCCCATAAAGAAATTTTTTCTCAAAATTTACGTTATGCTAGTCCCGCAACAAGTGCGGATACTTGGTCCTCATCTCTTCTTTTCTCTCCTAGGTTGCTTCTTTTGTAGAATGGTTCCTCCAAAGTACCTTTACTAAATGGATTCTCTTGTTTCTAAGTTACTTTACTTCTCGAGCTTCAATTCGGATAGGTTCTTCATTAAAATTAATGTCAGGATTAAACTAAATAGATTCAACTGGCAGAACATGTGATGGATCAGAACCATATCTTCTGAGCATAGAAACATGAAAGATATTGTGGATCTTGTTTAACTCCGGTGGCGAAGCTAATTTATATGCAACTGGTCCAACCCTTTCAAGTATCTCATAAGGTCCAATAATTCGGGGACTAAGTTCTACTTTTTGATCAAATCTCATAATATTTTTCCGTGGAGACTCCTTTAAGAATACTTTATCTCCAACTTCATATTCAATGTCACTCCATCTAAGATCAGCGTACCACTTTTGTCTATCCGAAGAAATCTTTAGACGATCCTTGATAATTTTTACCTTGTCCTCTGTTTGTTCCATAATTTCAGGACCAACAAGCTTTCTTTCACCAACTTCACTCCAACAAAGAGGGGTCCGACATTTCCTTCCGTACAAGGCTTAATAGGGAGGCTTTCCAATACTCAATTGGTAACTTTTATTGTAAGCAAATTCTACAAAGCCAAGTGTTTGTCCCAACTACCCTAAAACTCCATAATGCAAGCTCGAAGCATATCCTCCAAAATTTGAATCACTCTTTCCGACTGGCCATCTATCTGAGCATGGAACGAAGTGCTAAATTTCAACTTAGTACCCAAAGCTTCCTGCAAGCTACCCCAAAATCTATACGTAAACCTTGGGTCTTGTTCAGATAAAATAGACACAAGGTATCCTATGTAGTCTTACAATCTCATTGATGTACAATTCGGCTAAATGCTCAAGTGAGTAATCCAACATGATTGCTAAGAAGTGAGCATTGTTGGTTAGCCTGTACACAATCACCCATATTGCATCATGATTCCTTTGAGTACGAGAAAGTCCAGAAACAAAGTCCATAGTTATTCTCTCCCATTTTCATTATGGTATCGACAAGGGTTGTAGTAAATCAACTGGGACTTGATGTTATGCCTTTACTTGTTAACAAACTAAACATTTTCGAAAGGATACTACCACTTAAACAAGAAATCTATAAATGTTTGCGACATTTAAAATAGATTAACTATGGCCATATTGATTATAATTTAGTAGAGGGATTAGATTCAGAAAGAATAAAAGAAATATTTAAGGATGTGCATCCTGCCCATTTGAACATTTATTTGATGTCAAATTGATATTGCGCAGAATTTTAACCTATGGTGGAAAAACGGTTCCAAAATAATATAAGCCATTAACTCACAAGATATTTATGCATTTATTATCCTCACACTGCAAAAATAATATAAAAAGAATATTATCAACTTCCTAGTACCCAAATTAGGTTGTTCATGCTTAACACAACCATTCAAAACAAGTGGTAAATTTAATATATTACAAGACTTGGGCTTACACACCACAAAAGAACAAAACATATAGCCAAACTTATATTACAACCCATGGTGACATGATCAAATTATCCGTCAAAATCTCATGTAAATATACAACACATAGATCATGTATAAGTCCCAAGGTTTTTACAAAATATAGATGCCTATATGCAAATGTGATCTTCCTTAAGGCTCTAAAAATCTCCATCTCCAATGGCCAGCTTCATGCATCCTCTCGATCATTCTCTACGATAGAAACTACTATCGCTAAGCATGTAGCCTAGTGGTGTAAAAACTATAGGTTCGGATCCCTCAGATTCACCAAGCTGCAATTCTATTGAAACATAACAACAAATCAAGTAAACAATATATAAAGAGTATCAAGTTTGATGTGTAAAGATCCAAATGTCAAGAACCCTCATAGCACCATTTTCCAAGAGATTCAATAACAAGGCTCGCCCAATATATACATCAAGTCGTCACACCAAGCACAAGCAGGTATAAAGAAGGGCCGACACCCTGTATCAAGTAGGGTCAAAGCCCAATAATCAAGAGAACCAAGAACCATATTAAAAATGGATTTGTAGTTCGTACTTAAAATCGACAACTTCCATTCTTTAGACGGACTAAAAATCCAGAGTCAAGACAGCAAATGATCCGAAACAAGAAGCATGCCAATAGTGACAAAGTCACAGCCACAAGAAGGTCAAGGTCTCAACAAGAGTACCAAGTGGTCAAACAATCCGTACAAGTGGGCGAGTTACACAAGCGTCTTTAATGTCTTAAAGGATACCAACACGACAATGCAAAGTGACAAGGGGTAACCAAGGTACCAAGATAAACTTTCAGATATCCCAGTAGGTAAAAAGAGTACAAGTACAAGTTTATACACAAACCTCAGTGCTTAGCTTAGAAACAGTCCAACACAACTTCAAGAGTTCAAACCGTAGACCAACCAACGTATCAAGGTCCTCAACTGTTTCATGAGTATATACAACCTTAAAATAAAATTGAATAACTTATTTAATCCCTAGTAGCTCAATAATGTTAATGTAAAATAGGATTATTATCACAAGTAAGCTTAGCCTGTACAAATACGACTATGCTCCCAAAATAGTAATTTTGGCCAGCCTAGTACCTCATGTCGGAACTTAGATTTGAAAAGGTAAACGGCGAAAGTGGACTGTATATCCTTCATGAAAGATGTAGGTACATCTCTTAAGGTTGCAAACAATCGAAATCACCGCAAAATATATTTTGTACAAAAAGATATCATCGATACACTAACAGTTGTTCATACTGGATTTCTAAATCCAAAATCCGTAAATAACTTGTCATATGTTTTGTCCCATATTTTGAATCCATAACAGGTAAATTAGAGTTGTACAAAACATAAGAGTTGTAGGTATATGAATTATCTTTCCAAATCATTTTATTCACCGAAAGAGTAGTTCTATAGAACGAGATATTCTGAAAGTAATAAACACTACTCAGCTCAAAAAACAGATTTCGACAACTCCCCAAAGAGAAGAGTATATCTCAAATCCCAGCCAAAAGGACCAACATTTTCTTGAAATTTGGTGAGTAATATGGTTAGAGGAATTTCTCCAAGTTTCTTAGAGTTAAAGAACACGAATTCTTATAGAGGAGGTGTGAAATTATATGTTATAAAAGTGATATTTATCTCTTACTAGATAGAGCCAAATTCAAAAGCAGGCTGCCCAAAAGTATAAATATATACAAATATGTATATACCTCACCTCCTTTTCAGATTATAGATAATTTCAACTAGAATATTACGCAAATACCCCAATACAATCCAGTAAAATACGATCACAATTTATGTTACGGAAGTTTGCAAATATCACAACACTTTCAAGTTCCCAATGTGAGAGTAAAACATATGGTAGTAATTAAGCAATGGTGTATCGACAAGCGACTCTTGGTTAGCATTTCGGGGTGTTACAACTGTCTCCCCTTTAAAGAAATTTCATCTCGAAATTTACCTTACGCTAGTCCCAGAACAAGTGCGGATATTGGGTCCTCATGTCTTCTTTTGTCTCATAGGTAGCTTCTTTTCCAGAATGGTTCCTCCAAAGTACCTTCACTAAGTGGATTCTCTTGTTTCTAAGTTGCTTTACTTCTCGAGGTTCAATTCGGATAGGTTCTTCATTAAAAGTCAAGTCAGGATTAAACTAAATAAATTCAACTGGTAGAACATGCAATGGATCAGAACCATATCTTCTGAGCATAGAAACATGAAAGACATTGTGGATCTTGTCTAACTCCGGTGTCAAAGCAAATTTATATGCAACTGGTCCAACCCTTTCAAGTATCTCATAGGTTTCAATAAATCGGGGGCTAAGTTTTCCTTTTTGGCCAAATCTCATAATTTTTTTCCATGGAGACACCTTTAAGAATACTTTATCTTCAACTTGATATTCAATGTCACGCCTTCTAAGATCAGCGTAAGACTTTCTTCTATTCTAAGAAATCTTAAGACGATCCTTGATAATTTTGTCCTATATCCTTCAGGAAAGGATCAATTCCTTCTCTATTCTCTAACTTCTACTTGGGGTCACTCCTCGGAAAGATTCTTCATTCGAGTTAGCTTCTTTTGCTCCTTCACCCTTGACTGCATTCCCGGAAATACCATTCCCATCCGCTAAACCTGCTCCTTCGAGGAATTCTATCATCCATGGCGAAGATATCGTATAATAAGAAAGGGCTTACTTTTCAGAGTGATCTTTCTCGATTTCGGAACGGAAAGGCTTGGTTGAAGGCAAAAGAGACAGGGGAGGGGGAGTTGGCTGTAATTGAGACAATTCAGATGGACGATATGGATTTTTTTGAGATAGTTAACCACTTTTTTCACCGTGAGAGGGATGAAAAGGAAGCTCGACCGGATTTGACCCGCACCTCCTTTCTTTTTCTTTGTTTAGTGGAGATCTACTCCGATGCCTACTGGAGATAGGCTCCTATCTATGCTAACTATCTTTGTTTGGTTTTACTTATTATGTTTGCATGTATGGCAAAAACCCTAGTTGAAAATGTTTACTACTTATGCTAATATAATAATAAAGCCTTGGATTTTATTTGGATTCCTTACCACCGGGGATTCCCCTATCCTCACTGTAGGAACATAGAGAGCTGGGAATTTCTTGCTAATCAGGTGCTATCATCGTATTATAATGATTATTTCGACGTCAGAGCAGACGGGACTACCAATCCCAGAGTTAATTAAGCGATAGACCGAATTCAAAGATATAGGCCAATCAAAACAAAAGGAAGATGGTGAAAGACCACCACAAAGAGACCCTCGCTCACGCCTTAGTCTTATTCGAAAACAAAAGCGGATGGACCTTCCTCAAGAAAAAAGCCAATATGATTTCGGGGGGCATGTAGGAGGAGAAAGGTTGGGAAACTATAAGGTCTCATAGGAAAAAGACAAAACGTAGGTAGGCTGCCACGCGGAGTGAGGGTAACTAGCCAATTCCCCAAGTGATACATGCAAACAAAGACACTGAGCATAGGAGTAGATCTCCACCAAACAAAGAAAAAGAAGAAACACACTACTTTGCGTCAACAGATCAAATCAACCCACTACTCAACCGCCCACGTGTGTGTCTGAGTCAGTGCTGGCAGTCGCCTTCATTGACTTAGGTTAGTGTGCTTTGCATGCTTTTCTCGAAGATCATATTGAAGCTCGTCGGTCAAGAAGTTGCATTCCGCTAATCTCACTTTGTTCTAGTGGCTTGGTCCAATTCCAATAGACTTATTGGAGGGTCCCATTGGTGTGAATCCAGTAGGAATTGAACCTATGAATTCGCCAATTATGAGTTGGGCGCTTTAACCATTCAGCCATGGATGCAAAATCAGCGAGTGAAATAGGTTTTGGTATTCCTTCCTCCGTTTTTTGCACAATTTCAAGACCAACAAGCTTTCTTTCACCAACTTCACTCCAACAAAGAGGGGTCCGACATTTCCTTCCGTACAAGGCTTAATAGGGAGGCTTTCCAATACTCAATTGGTAACTGTTATTGTAAGCAAATTCTATCAAAGCCAAGTGTTTGTCCCAACTACCCTAAAACTCCATAATGCAAGCTCGAAGCATATCCTCCAAAATTTGAATCACTCTTTCCGACTGGCCATCTATCTGAGCATGGAACGAAGTGCTAAATTTCAACTTAGTACCCAAAGCTTCCTGCAAGCTACCCCAAAATCTATACGTAAACCTTGGGTCTTGTTCAGATAAAATAGACACAAGGTATCCTATGTAGTCTTACAATCTCATTGATGTACAATTCGGCTAAATGCTCAAGTGAGTAATCCAACATGATTGCTAAGAAGTGAGCATTGTTGGTTAGCCTGTACACAATCACCCATATTGCATCATGATTCCTTTGAGTACGAGAAAGTCCAGAAACAAAGTCCATAGTTATTCTCTCCCATTTTCATTATGGTATCGACAAGGGTTGTAGTAAATCAACTGGGACTTGATGTTATGCCTTTACTTGTTAACAAACTAAACATTTTCGAAAGGATACTACCACTTAAACAAGAAATCTATAAATGTTTGCGACATTTAAAATAGATTAACTATGGCAATATTGATTATAATTTACTAGAGTGATTAGGTTCATAAAAAAAAAGTAGTTAAGGAAGTGCATCGTGCCCATTTAAACATTTATTTGATGTCAAATTGATATTGCGCAGAAATTTAACTTACGGTGGAAAAACCCTTCCAAAATAATATAAGCCAATAACTCACAAGATTTTTATGCATGTATTATCCTCACTCGGCAAAAATGATATAAAAAGAATATTACCAACTTCCGAGTACCCAAACTAGGTGGTTCATGCCTCACACAACCAATCAAAACAAGTGGTAAATTTAATATATTACAAGACTTGGGCTTACACAACCCAAAAGAACAAAACATATTGCCAAACATATATTACAACCCATGGTGACATTGATCAAATTAGTCCTCAAAATATCATTTAAATATACAACACATTGATCATGTATAAATCACATGGTTTATACAAAATATAGATACCTATATGCAAATGTGATCTTCCTTAAGGCTCTCAAAATCTCCATCTCCAATCGCCAGTTTCATGCCTCCTCTCGATCATTCCATACGATAGAAACAACTATCGAAAGCGTATAGCTTAGTGGTGTAAAACCTATAGGTTCGGATCCCTCAGATTCACCAAGCTGCAATTCTCAATTCATAGGGAGCACAATTGAAACATAACAACAAATCAAGTAAACAATATATAAAGAGTATCAAGTTTGATGTGTAAAGATCCAAATGTCAAGAACCCTCATAGCACCATTTTCCAAGAGATTCAATAACAAGGCTCGCCCAATATATACATCAAGTCGTCACACCAAGCACAAGCAGGTATAAAGAAGGGCCGACACCCTGTATCAAGTAGGGTCAAAGCCCAATAATCAAGAGAACCAAGAACCATATTAAAAATGGATTTGTAGTTCGTACTTAAAATGGACAACTTCCATTCTTAAGACAGACTAAAAATCCAAAGTCAAGATAGCAAATGATCTGAAACAAGAAGCATGCCAATAGTGACAAAATCATTGCCACAAGAAGGACAAGGTCGCAACAAGAGTACCTAGTGATCAAGCAATCCGTACAAGTGGGCGAGTTACACAGGCGTCTTCAATGTTATAAAGGATACCAACATGACAATGCAAAGTGACAAGGGGTAACCAAGGTACCAAGATAAACTTTCAGATATACCAGAAGGTAAAAAGAGTACAAGTACAAGTTTTTACACAAACCTCAGTGCTTAGCTTAGAAACAGTCCAAAACAACTTCAAGAGTTGAAACCGTAGACCAACCAACGTATCAAGGTCCTCAACTTGTTAACGAGTATATAAAACCTTAAAATTAAATTAAATAATTTATTTAATCCCTAGTAGCACAATAATGTTAATGTAAAACAGGATTATCATCACAAGTAAGCTTAGCCTGTACAAATACGACTATGCTCCCAAAACAGTAATTCTGGTTAGCCTAGTACCTCATGTCGCAACTTAGATTTGGAAAGAAAAACAACCAAAATGGACTGTATATCCTTCATGAAAGATGTATGTGCATCCCTTAAGGTTTCCAACAATTAAGAATCGCCACAAAATATATTTAGTACAAAAAGATATCATCGATACACTAACAGTTGTTCATACAGGATTTCTAAATTTGAAATTTGGACAGAACTTGTCTTATGTTGCGTCCCATATTTTGAATCCATAACGGTTAAATTAGAGTTGTACATAAACATAAGAGTTGTAGGTATATGAATTATATTTCCAAATCATATTTATTAACCGAAAAAAGAGTTTTATAGAACGAGACATTCTAAAAATGATAAACACTACCCAACTTAGAAACAAATTTCGACTACTCACTAAAGAAAAGGGTGTATCTCGAATTCTAGCCAAAAGGACCAAGATTTTCTTCAAATTTTGTGAGTAATACGGTTAGAGGAAGTTCTAAAGGTTTCTTAAAGTTAAAGGACACGAATTCTTATAAATGAGGTGTGAAATTATATGTCATAAAAGTGATATTTATCACTTACTAGATACAGCCAAAGTCAAAGGTTGGCTGCGCAAAAGTAAAAGGTGTGCTGCCCAAAAGTATACATATATACCAATATGTATTTACCTTACCTCCCTTTCAAGTTATAGATAATTCCAACTAGAATATTATGCAAATACCCCAATACAATCCATTAAATTATGATCCCAATTTATGTTAAGCAAGTTTGCAAATATCACAACTTTTCAAGTTCCCAATATGAGAGTAAAACATACTGTAGTAATTAAGCAATGGTGTATCGATAAGCGACTCTTGGTTAGCATTTCGGGGTCTTACATAGAGACTAGCCCACAACCTCACTACATCCACTCTTTCGAGTTGAATACATAGAATGAATCTTGGGATTCACTCTCTCGAGTAGAACCCATTATGACCCAATAACTACGAGTGCCAACTTATCACTTTGGTTTTACATTTCTTTCTCAAGCAAGCATAAAACACTAAATCATACTGAAATAACATACAACAGAGCAATTAAACCACAACACTAAGTTATACCCATTTCGAAGTAGCACTAAAATTGATAATGACTAACACCAATCAAGCAAAATTCAACAATTAATCACATTGTCAAACACCTAAGGTTGGGGTTTTAGCTAATCATCATAAAAGAAGAAAATTCAGTACGTAATACATGCTCCATTGATGGGTATTGATTTTCAAAGTTCTAAGATGAATAATTATGTGTTTATTACAACACCCAATTGAAATCTCTCATAAAAATGCTAAAAAACAACAAGAATGGTATTTTTTGTTCTCTTTATTTCGTTCCACAATGACTGGATGCCTCTTCTCTCTTACAAACAACAACTGATACCGATCTAAGATGTGGCTTATTGGGGTTGATCGGCGAGGAAAGTCGGGCTTGGCCGACCAGTCGGTGACTCACCGATCATTTTTATCCATCGCCTTCTTTCTTCACATTTTCATCCATCATGCATTGTAACTTTAGGCGGTCTAGATCGGGATCGCCGATCACTTCTGCGATCCATCCTTTATTCCTTTTGCTCGCCAATTTTATTTCATCTTTATCTTGTTCACTGCGTTTGGTGAAACAATCTTGCTTCGCCGATATAGAACACAGTTCACCAAAATTTCTCTCATTCAGGCACAGTGTATTGTAAAATTAGGTGGTGTAGGGGCAATCGACGATTTGCCGAGTGCTCTTAGCGATCATCGAGCTTGCCTTTCTCCCCTTCTTTAGCTTGTTTTGTTCATTTTTTCTTGTTAGTGTCCTTGCTTTGCTCCTCTATCCACATACCTAAAAATTAAGTTTTTCACATCAGTTCATAGCATAAATTAAACGTTTGAGGACACTAAATTCATCAAAACAAAGCCCTAAATGAGTCCAAATCTCGGACTCAATAATACCCACAACTTAAACTTTTACTTGTCCTCAAGTAAAACTCAAGATTAGCAGTTCAAAAAGGATGTCTCAAATTGTGTTGCATAAGACTGAACATGAATGCACACAACAAGGTTCAACTTACTCATGCAATGCTCAATTGTGCACTCAAAGATTCAAATTGTGACTCACTATTATCAAAGATGCTCAAGTTCACAAATTAAAGGTACTCAAATTCTCTCATAGAAAAGATCATTTCATATTCACACAAAGTTCTTCAACAATTTATAGTTCCAGAATCACATACGACTCTCACACTCACAAATATGAACACATGCATGACTTCACCAATAGATTTGCCCTTATTTTCCAATCAACATTCGTTTCAGCTCACTAAATATCACAAAGGTCTTCAAGGCTTGTAACAGGGCTAAGTGTAAAGGTATGGTCATTTAGGTTCAATGGCTTCTACCTTCATGAAGTGTGGTCTGAACATTACTTTCTGTCTTTTCTTTAACATTTTGATCATGCTCATAATCCACCACATGATTCAACTTCATATGAACTATTGGATACCCCCATCTCTTTTTCCACTTCCATTACTTTATTTCACAACTTTTTCATTCTTTTTCTTTGATTTCATCTTTTATTTTCTTTCTTTTTTACATGGAGGGGTTCCAACTTTTTTCAAAACCATTGCTCAAGGGGGACTTTCTCACACTTCTTGATTTTCCCTTATCTTTTCACCATACCCCCAACTTAGTCTTTTGGACTAAGTTGGCTATTCCCAAAAAACCACAATTCACGAAAGTTATGGGTGACTGGATAAAGGGGGATCACAATTGTTCAAGTTTCTTCCAAGAAAATGATAAGGATCAAGAGGGTTCAAGCAAGATTCATACATCTCACAATGTTGGCCACAAAAGAGGTATATTGTCAAATTGTTTCACTGTTCAAAAAAATTTCCTAAGATCATTTCAAGTGCTTGCATCACTTAGTCAACAGGACCAACGGGGCAAGTTCTAGGTGTCATCACACACAATGTTCAAATTAATCTCATCACATAAGGCAGTGGCACCAATATCAAACAATACTTAACACTTTCTAGCTAGTGTGCAATGTTCACCACAAGAGACTCACTCAATAACCAGCTAGTCACAATGAGATGCTAAAAGTTCACGCATTGTCTATGCAACTTCATTGACCTCACCGTAGCCGCACATTCATTTTGTTCAATTAAGAGCACTATTCGAGTCATCGGTATTGATTACATCCGATACTCAAATAATTTCAATAGAACAATAGTCTTAACAACAGACTCCTACCACGCCCCACCAAAATCATCCAACATTGTCCTCAATGTGAGCAAAGAACAAACATTAACAAAAATAAAGATAAAATATTGGCACTCAAACAAACTGAGTAGGGTGAAAATGAATCTTCACTAGGCGGCCGTTTGGCCAAGACTGGCAGCAATTGCTGAATCACCAAGTTGCATGAATCTCGCTAAATTATCCAACATGTAACCACTCCATTTTAGGTCAGAAAGGTGGACAAGAGAACGTCCGCCGAGTAACATTGGCGCATCGCCTAATGGATGTGGAACCTCACCGAAAGATCCAAGACTCTAGTCTATTAGGGATGGTGCAAAAGGGTGGAGAAAGTCGGGCTCGCCTAATCATTTTGGCGCATCGCCGAGTGGTGTATGTATTCCACATAATATTCCAGTGTCTCAGTCCACTGTTGAAGCCAGAAAGTTGATCAACTTCGTGATCCCCAAACCTATTTGCGAATCGCAGAAGGAGTCTTAGCCTCGCAAAATTACCCACACATGCACGTTCAACACATATTATTCAAAGAAACTAACACTTGGGTTGCCTCCCAAGAAGCGTCTTAGTTAACGTCGTGGCATGACGTGAAAATGCTTTCAAGCATCTTCCAAGTATACCACTTCAATCACAAAAATTTCATGGCATTCTCCAAAATACAACTTCAAGCGTTGCCCATTCACCTTGAAGGCAGGGTCCTCTTTACCTTTGACTTCAGTGGCTCCATTTGAGAACACATACGTTACTCTAAATGGGACTGACCATTTTGATTTGAGCTTTCCCGTAAAGAGTCTTAGTCAAGCATTATATAGCAACACCCAATCTCCAACTTGGAACTCCCTCCTAAGTATTTTAGAATCGTGCCACTTCTTCATCTTTTCCTTGTAGAGGGATGAACTTTCATATGCCCTAAACCTGAATTCATCCAATTCGTTTAGTTGATTACTCTTCCTTTTGAAGACTTGACCTAGTCCAGATTCAATGCCTTTAATGCCTATAGTGCTTTGTGCTCCAGTTCAACCGGTAAATGGCAAGATTTCCCAAAAAATAGTTGATATGGAGACATACCAATTGGTGTCTTATAGGCAGTGTGATATTGCCATAGAGCATCATCTAACTTTCAAGACCAATCAGTCCTATTTTCATTCACTGCCTTAGCTAAAATACTTTTGATCTCCCGATTTGAAACCTCCACTTGACCACTCGTTTGAGGATGATATAGCGTTGCTACATTATGTCGCACCCTATATTTGCTTAATCCGGATGCAAAAAGCCTGTTGCAAAATTTGGATCCACCATCACTAATAATAGCTCGAGGGGTGCCAAACCTAGCAAAGATGTAACGCTTTAAGAACTGAACAACACTTTTCCCTTCATTATTTGGTAGTGCCACAACTTCAACTCATTTAGAAACATAATCTACCGCCACCAAAATGTACTCATTACCAAACGAACTCACAAATGGACCCATGAAATCTATTCCTTAAACATCAAATAACTCAACTTCAAGAATAGGCTTGAGAGGCAGCTCATGCCTTCTGGACACCCCACCTTATTTTTGACATTGTATGCATTTCTTAACAAATTCATGAGCATCTTTCTAGAGGATGGGCGGTAGTAACCACTTTGAAGAATTTTAGCAGTTGTACGCACACCGCTATGATGACCACCAACTGGTGAAGCATGACAAGCATGGAGAATTTCATTGAATTCCTCTACAGGTACACATCTCCTAATAATATGGTTTGCACATTCTCTAAATAAGTACGGTTCATCCCAAAAGTATGTCTTGACATCGAACAAGAACTGTTTTTGTTGATAGAAGTTCAGTTCCTCCATTATCAACCCACACAATACATGGTTAGCAAAATCAGCATACCAAGGAGTTTGTTTTAGAGTGACCGTGAATACCTATTCATCAGGAAATGAATCATTTATGTCTACCTCCAGCTCATCCTTTTCCTTGCCTTCTAACATGGATAGATGGTCAGCCACCTGATTTTCACAACCTCTTCTGTCTTTGACTTCAAAGTCAAATTCTTGAAGCAATAGCACCTACCTTATCAATCTTGGCTTTGCATCTTTCTTTTCCATCAAATAACGCAAAGTTGCGTGATCAGTGTGAACAACCACTTTTGTACCTAGAAAGTATGTCGGAAATTTCTCAAAGGCAATATACCATTCATGGTTTATCTTGCGTAGTAAATGGGATGGAATTACTTGTTGTGTTTTTTCCCCAACACGACACATAATGTAGTACCACTTGCATCACACATTATTTCGAAGGGTGTTGACCAATCAAGACTAATGATAACCGGGGTAAAGATCAATTTCTCTTTCAAGCAGTTAAAGGCTACCATACACGCATCACCAAAGTTGAATTTCACTTCCTTCTCCAAAAGTTTGCAAAAGGGGTATGCAATTTTTGAAAAGTCTTTGATGAACCTCCGGTAAAATCAGCATGCCCCAAAAAACTACGAATACCTTTTACCAAAATTGGGGGTGGTAGCTAGTCAATAACTTCGATCTTTGCTATATCAACTTCCAGCTCTTTCTTTGACACTTTGTGACCAAAAACTATACCTTCCCTAACCATGAAGTGGCATTTCTCCCAATTTAGGACCAAATTTTCCTCTTCACATCTCTGGAGGACCTGCCCCAAGTGTGCGAAGCATGCTTCAAAAGTATCACCTACAACTGAGAAGTTATCAATAAAAACTTCCATCGAATCTTCTACCATATCAGCGAAAATAGACAGCATGCAATGTTGAAACATTGCTGGAGCATTACACAACCCAAACGACATCCTTTTTGAAAGCAAAAGTTCCATATGGACAAGTGAAAGTGGTTTTATCTTGGTCTTCCGGAGCAATAGAGATTTGATTATATCCGGAATACCCATCCAAAAAGTAATACCATCCTCTCTTTGAAAGTCGATCAAGCATTTGATCCATAAAAGACATGGGAAAGTGATCTTTTTTGGTCCAAGAGTTTAACTTCTGGTAGTCCATGCATACTCGCCATCTGGTTACCGGTCTCATAGAAACAAGCTCCCCCTTTTTCATTTGGAACTACCATGATGCCTCCCTTTTTTGGTACACATTGTACCGGACTCACACATTTGCTATCCGCAATAGGGTAGATCACACATGTATCCAACCACTTTATTATCTCTTTTTTCACCACCTCTTTCATTGGTGGGTTCAATCTCTTTTGATGTTCAACACTCGGTTTACACTCGCTATCAAGCTGAATTTTACGAGAGCAAATGTCGGGTGAAATTCCCACAATGTCAGCAATAGTCCACCCAATAGCTTTGATGTATCTTCTCAACACTTTAACAAGCAACTTTACTTGCCATTCAAGCAAGTAAGTTGCCATGATTACGAGTAAGGTGTTATTTACCCCCAAGAATGCATATTGAAGATGAGCGGGGAGCACTTTCAACTCAAGCTTTGGTGGTTCCTCCGTTGATGGCTTGGCGGGTGGATTTTCTCAATTTTTTATATCAATATCCAACTTAAATGGATTCTTTAAATATTCCCCCAATCCCGAAAGGGAAGCTACCACCTCATAGTAACCTTGGAATTTGAACTCATCATAGTTTGCAAGCATATCCTCAAGTGACTCACTCATACACATCAAATGGCTCACACTAGCCATTTCTTCATCAATTACATCAATAGTCAAAACCAAATGAATATCTCTTGGGTGCTTCATTGACTTACACACATTAAAAGTGACTTCATCTTCATTCACCCAGAACTTCAATTGTCTGCTTTCAACATCTACTAACGCTCTCCCAATTTCTAAAAATGGTCTTCCCAAAACAATGGGAATTTCAGTATCAATCTCGCAATCAAGGATGACAAATCAGTCGAAAAGATGAATCGGTCAACCTTTACCAATATATCATAGAGTATCCCCAGGGGGTGCTTGATCGATCTGTCTTCCATCAGAAGCCTCATTGTTGTGGATTTCGGTTCACTCAACCCAAGTTGTTTATAGATTGCGATAGGCTTTAGATTTATACTTTCCCCCAAATCATATAAAGCTTTGGCAAATTGGAGCATACCGATAGTGCAAGGAACGGTGAAGGCTCTTGTATCTTCTTTATTTTTAATCATCTCATTAGTCATAATCGCACTACAACTATGAGACACTTCAATTGTTTTGAAGTCCAAGATTCTTTTCTTTGTGACTAACTTCTTCATGAACTTGGCATAACCCAACATTTCCAACAATGCTTCCACTAGTGGGAGATTAATCGATAATGTCTTGAACACTGATAAGAACTTCTTGAACTTTTCATCCTCATTTTTCTTCTTAAGACGTTGGGCAAATGGAGGAGTTATTTTGGGGAGAGTTTGTACCAATTTTGGGATTAAGGTGCTTTTTCCTGCATCTTTTTGTAACTCTTTGACAAAGCTTTATTGGATGGGGATCTCTTTTTCCTCAATACCTTTTTCTTCTTCAGGAGCTTGTGCTTCATCATTACCCTTCATATCACCTATCACTATCTTTCAACTACGAGTAACCACACACAGATTTCTATCACCATCCTTCATCAAAGTTGTTATGTGTACGATTTCGCCTTCCCCCATTACTTTTGGTTCTAATTGTGCTGAAAGTTGACTCAGCTGGCCTTCAAGTAGCTTGATTGCATCAGCATGAGAGTTCACTCTATTGATTAATGAAGAGAAATCGACTTTCATCCCTTTTAACAAATCATTTGAGCCCTCAACTTTGTCAAGGATGCGATACAACAAATCATCCACTCGGAGACTACTTGCACTCCCCTTTGACTTTGGGCTATTACTCGATTGTATGTGATCCTCTTTATGATCATCTTCTCTTTTCCAATGGTCACTTTATTTGGCCCATTCTTGATAGTATCTTCTCCGCTCTTCTTCTTTGTCAGAGTTCCAACCTTGATTCCCACCCCGCTGCAAGTAGCATGGGTGGAAACCCTCCTCAACTCTGTTAAAGTTCCAACCTTGATTCTCCCCTGCTTTAAGAAGCCCGAGGAAGAACCCGCCTCAACTCTAAACATTCCCCTTACTCCTTTGGGTTTGTCTACATTTTCTAACACTTGTTTTTGTAGCAGCTCCATTTGGGATAACATCTTGTTGATGTTCTCATCCCTTTCTCTTTATTTATCAGGCGGTTCTTGAATCTTCCTCAAGTAGAAAGGCGAAACTTGATCTTCTTGAGGGTACCATGCTTGATTTATTGTTGTCATGTCATCAAGAAAAAATGAAGCCACCTCAAACAATTGCAACATTATTCCACCGTGAACCAATTGATCAACTACTCCTTTATTTACCGAGTCAAGACTTAGATAGAAGTATTGTAGCAGCACATTGTTTAGAAGTCCATGAGGCTGGCATTGAAGTAGTAGCTTATTAAACCTCAGCCACGTTTTATAGATGGGTTCACCTTCCAATCGCTTGAAACTTAGAATGTTGTCTCTGAGTTTCATCATCCTTGATGGGGGGAAAGAACCTCACATTGAATGTCATGGTAAGCTCATCCCAAGATATGATGGAATTCTTCAGTAACTCAGCCAGCCATTTGCTAGCTTCACCCGTCAGAGATAATGGAAATAACCTGGGGTGGACTGATTCGTGTGACACATTCTTCAATGAGAACGGACCACAAACATCAATAAAATTCTGCATATGCTCATGCAGGTATTCGTGAGCCAACCTTCTGTAGAGTCCCTTCATTGGGAGGAGATGGAGAGTTGTGCTAATAACATGGAATATAGCATTCCCTTCTGCTGACAGTAGACAAATTGCACTAATTCCACCCAATTAGATTCGGTTATGCACACTATTAAGATCGTCAATGTCACCTTGGTGGCCCACTTGGCTACCGTTTATCTCTGCCTCACTCATTTCCTCTTCTGTTCAACACAACCAAAACAAACATAAAACAAATCAAATCAATTCAACTACAGCAAACAAAATCACAAATTAAACTTCGATAAGATAATTCTAAACAACACCACTTTCTGGCAGCGGCACCATTTTAAATAATGTATCAACTACAACTCATTAGATAATAGGAGTAGACGATCGTTAAGCAGTGTAAACCCAACAAGAGAGTTGGAGTCGATCCCACATGGAGTAGTTCTATTTTAAATTCAAGTATGAAGTTAGACTAGTGATTTCTGCAACTGAAGGAATAAAAATTGTCAGAAACTTTTAATAAAATTAGAAAGGTGACATCACTATCAGTGTAAAGGGTTTTAGATCAGAAAGCAACGTCCATAATAAATTAAAAGTAATCAAATAGGAGAACGATCCATGGGGGATTGACCGACCAATTGCTATACTCAACTCAATGGGTGTAAATTGATAACCAACAATACTAACTTTTCGTGGGTAAAATGAACTTTAGATTAGGTACTTTTCTCTCGAACAACTATCTCGTTTCAATTGAGTTCTCTCGAATCTTAATGTGCTAAATGTGGAGACCAGCCCACAACCTCACTACATCCACTCTTTCAAGTTGAATACATAGAATGAATCTTGGGATTCACTCTCTTGAGCTGAACCCACCACAACCCATTAATTACGACTACCAACTTATCACCTTGGCTTTACATTTCTTTATCAAGCAAGCATAAAACACTAAATCATACTGAAATAACATACAAAAGAGCAATTAAACCATAACAATAAGTAAGACCCACTTCGAAGTATCACTAAAATTAATAATGACTAACACCCATCGAGCGAAATTCAGCAATTAATCACATTATCAAATCCCCAAGATTGGGGTTTCTGGTAATCATCATAAAAAAAGAAAATGCAGTACCTAATACATGCTCCATAGATGGGTATTAATTTTCAAAGTTGTAAGACGAATAAATATTTTGTTATTACAACACCCAATTGAAATCTCTCACCAAAAATGCTAAAAATCAACAAGAATAGTGTTTTTGTTCTCTCTATTTCGTTCCACAATGACTGGATGCCTTCTCTCTCTTCCAAACATCAAATTATATTGATTTGAGATGTGGCTTTTTGGGGTTGATCGGTGAGGAAAGTCTGGCTTCGCCGACCAGTCTGCGACTCGCCAATCATTTTTGTCCATCACCTTCTTTCTTCACGTTTTCATCCATCACGCACTGTAACTTTAGGGGGTCTAGATCATGATCGCCAATCACTTCCGCGATCCACCCTTTAGTCCTTTGGCTCACCAATTCAATTTCATCTTTGTCTCATTTAGTGCATTCGGCGGTACAATCTTGCTTCACTGATCAATTTAGCGATTCGCTGATATAGAACATAGTTCGCCCAAATTTCTTTCGTTTCACGCACAGTGTACTATAAAATTAGGTGGTATGGGGCAACTCGGCAATTCGCCGAGTGCTCTTGGCGATCATTGGGATTGTCTTTCTCCCCTTCTTCAGCTTGTTTTGTTCCTTTTTGCATGTTAGTGTCCTTGCTTTGCTCCTCTAGCCACATACCTAAACATTAAGGTTTTCACATCAGTTCATAGAATAAATTTAACGTTTGAGGACACTAAATTCATCAAAACAAGCCCTAAATGAGTCTAAATCTCTGACTCATCATTCACCCTTTCCTGAAATGATTAAAGTCAGACTATTACATAGCAGCAAATCCTTAATAAAATCTATGTTGTTTAATCTTTTTCTCACTGATTATCCCCTTGGTAAGGCAAGTAGGAACGAGGCGAGTTCTAACATTGTACACCTATAGAAAGACTTCTAAACGAAAAGACTAACAATACATGCATAAACACTATTCAAGAATTACTTAGTTATTATGCATATGTTGTTCATTACTCATGGTTTCCACAACCCTAGTTGTGGATTAAGCTACTCATGCTTGAGAGTTCACAATTCATAATTAGGTTAAAGAAATCATGAACTTAAATTAGAATAGATGAAAACCGAAATTTTGAATTGAAATTCAAAGTGAAAATTTCATTAACCAACTTCTGGAAATTAAATTGATAAGAATTTGCAAAAAAATTCCAAAAGAACAAAACAGAAGTCTACAATAATGTCTAACTCCCAAAAACATAAATAACAACTAATATTTATAGTACACAAATCCTGAACCAAGTAGGAAACAAAATAAGGAAATAACTGCTCAAACGCAGTTTCAATTGACGACACGACCTATGGACCATGGGTCAACATACGGTCTGTGGTCTCCCTCTACTGATCAACACTTGAAAATTATTTCAGGGGCTTCAGACGATGGTTGGACCTACGATCCGTCATTTTCCTCTATGGTTCAAGTACTGGAATGTCAACTTTCTGATCTCAAACGACGGACATGGAGGACAATCCATCATTCGATCTACGGGTCGTCGATGGTCTCTGTGATTCCACACTTGGTCGGACTTCCTTGAACTCTCATCTACGCTGCATCACCTACGACCCTTCAAAGGACTTACGATCTGTGGTTGGCTCCGTCACTGGCCACTTCTGCAATTTTCAGCTCTTATCTCAATCCACCACATCCAAACCTATTTCCTGCAAGAATTACACACAAAACCATCATATCTAATATCAAAGTGCTCAAGAATCACAGAAAACTCCAAGTGAAATGCATCAAAAATACCGTAAAATCATGGTATATCATCTATAGGAGATAAAGCACAAATATGGTTCATCGACCACAATCTTCTTCAACTTCTCAAAGAAGAATGTCCAATATGAATCATTCTCATTGTCCATTAAATAAAACGCAATCGGATAAACATGATTCTCCGTATCTTGTAAAATAACGGTCAACAGCACGCCCTCATATTTACCAGGTATATGAGTGCCATCAATCTCAATTACCTTTCTCAAGTGAGGGAATCCTCTCATGCAAGAACCGAAGGCTAAGGAGTAATACATAAAGCTATGGCTATCCATATTTACCATGATACTATAGCTATAACCAACATTAAGAGTCTCAATAATGTAGGAAAAAGGCGGTAAGCATGAATATATGCTATTCGTTGTCCCTTATTTCCTAGGCAATGACACCTCCCTTCCAACATTTTCAATAGCTTGTACTACAACGAAAAGAACTAAACATAGCCCTATGAATCACTTTCACATTTGGACCTTTTCCATAACTATACATATTCACACAAAGCGAAGAAATGAGTTTGACCAAGATTTTTTTATGGCTATTGATGGCATGTTCAACACCATAACTATGCTCACCAATGTACTTATAGATACAAAATCGGTCGAAACACTTATATTTCCTCGCCTGCAACATCCACATACAGTTGTGAGATACACATTTCAACTTTAAGTTTTTAGTATAACTCGTCACAGTAGCAAAATCAAAAGATTTCTTCACCGCCGTTTTCACTAATGATAATTGCAGCTAATTCTTGCTATTGGTATGTTTAATTTATGTATAAATTAGGTTAATCAGAGAATGAATGGTTGGACTGTGATCCCAATTCCTATACTCGGGATCTTCCGCATCTATTGGCTAATTTTACATATCCATTAGATGATCATGTATATTCATTGAATAATCACTCAAGCTCTTATTTGAATAATCATCCAATCTTTCCTTGGAATGATCACCCAAGCTCTCATTTCCAATCGACTTATTGTCGTCGTTAATTTAATTCGTTTGTTCAATTAGAGGCCTCGCATTGACATTTATCGTCAATATAGGCTTAGAGCCATCAATACCAAAATCTAACATGTAAAATCTCACATGCCTATCATTTTTATGAATATGGGGTGTATTTTTCCCCTGCCATTGATTTGATAGTTAATCACCAAGTCATTTGGCTCGGAGGTTAACTCATCGGCCCCAATTACGGTTGCAATCATATCATCATATAAACCATTGTAAAGCAACGCAATGGGCACTGTCATCTTACTAAAAGATTTTTATTTCTAGATTATGGGAGTCTTCTCTCATACTCCCATATAATCACCACCACCAACAACAAATTCAGCTACTACCATCATAGACTACTGATAGATACCAGATTACATTATCAGTCTATAAGGATCGATGATTAATATGAAATTTGTACAAAAATGACACTGAACAAGATCAGGTTCAAAATCAAGCTTCTGCAATGGAGAAATGTATTTTCAATGCTTCTAAACTAATAAAATGTATCTACAAATAAGTTATCAAGTGAATATGGAAGATTTCTCAAGCTTCTAAAATGGCGGAAAAAAAACTTTAAAGCTCGGTATTTGAAAGATAATGGAGTAAAAATTAAAGCAATGAGTAGGATGATGATGATTTCACTGTGAAAAGGATATTATCACCAGAAAAATCGCCGAGATCAGAAAAATAGGCAGCAAAAACAAATCTCTTTGGATTTCTTGTTGAGAGTTTCTTCTTTTGAAAATATAGTTTTAATAAATGAAAATATACATATTCCATATTTCTTGGAAGAAGGGGGGACCAAAGTGTATTTATTAAAACTTGAGAGTTGATTTTGTATGCTAGAAGTAGTCACATGAATGATGTCAGAAATAGTGGTTATACTATTAATTTTTCAACGCCTGTGACTAAATGTCCAATTAAGTCAACCTTGATATGTCCCCCATAAGATGAAGGCATCCCCACAAGCCTTCCCACTGGTGGTGGTCTTCACCACGAGCTGTGAAGTGGCTCGTTGTCACGACCCAAGCCTAGGGTCTAGTCGTGACCGGCGAATGGGGAACCCAAAGGAACCCCAAACAAGCCTCATAGCGTATCTTACACATCATTGGTCGCGGAAGCAATTAAAATGACCATAAGCGATAAGCATAATCAAGGGGGAAATCGGGACTAAGGGAGCAAGAAAAAAAAAGAAGAAATGATACATAAATACCATAGATGAATCAAGCTCAAACATAATACACAACTTGTCCAACACCACCTCTAAACATAGGTACTTTAGCGGGGGCCAAGACAAACAACTGGGCTCACCCTCATAGACAAAACATAACTAAAAGGAAAAGTCTTATACATAGCAAAAGATCATAAGCAACGTCCCCGGAATGGAGGACTCACCAATAACCTTGATAGAAAATCGTATTAGCCACGCGGAGGACGAGGGTCAAGCGGTGCTCCGGTCCCTACATGGTGACATCATGTAGGCATAGAGTATGCGTTAGTACGTTTGAATGTACTAAGTATATGGGATGCAATGCAATGCAACAAGGGATGGACATCATAGGCAAAATGCATAATCGTACCCGATAGATAGCATATTAATGAGATGATATGTATAATGATGCTTATATAAAAATCATATTTAGTAGGGCATAGTATATGTGTAGTGAGTGACCATCAATATAGTATTTCCAAGGCCTACCACCCCCTTGGAGAGGCGAAAGAGGTACAAACCCCTCAATGTGGTTACCCGGGCCTACCACCCCCCGAGCTAGGGACCAAGGTACAAACCCCTCGATATGGTTATACGGGCCTACTACCCCCCGTACTAGGCAACCAAGGTACAAACCCCTCGATACGGTTATACGGGCCTACTACCCCCCGTACTAGGCAACCAAGGTACCAACCCCTTGATACGGTTACCCGGGCCTACAACCCCCCGAGCTAGGCTTGGTCGACTCACACACTATATAGAGAAAATCATATACATGTATCCATTTCATCATCATTTCAATACTTATATAATCATCCGACTCATAGGACGTACATTGGACCTTCCATTTCATAAGAATTCTATAAATGGCATTTTATCAAACATATGGTGGGCTACTTGTTCATGTAAATAAAATCATGTGTTTCAAGAGTACTAAGTCCAACCAATTTCAAAATCCATATAAAACAGCCCACCAACAACATACATATATATATACATATATAACAACCTTCATAATTTGATCATGGAGGCATGAAAACCATAAACATCATATAATCATTCCATTTCATGATAATATACAAAAATAGACCATAATAGGATGTGTAGTAATAATTCCATAATTCAAGAGTTCATAAATGATCATAAGGACCCATAAACTTGAAGTAAAATAGAGGATAAATGGTTGGACTTGTGGAAAGGAAGGTTTCCACAATCAACCCACATACCTCAACTTTGGAGAATTCTTGATGAAGATTGGAATGGAGAATTGCTTGAGATTGAATCTTGAATCCGGAATTAAAGCTTGGGATCCTTGAATTTGGTTGATGATCTTGGTGGAATTTTTGGAGAGGGTTTAGAGAGAGTTTTTGGATGTTTTGAAGTTAAATGACTAAGTATGGATATGTCCCCTTTTTATAAAAAAACGTCCCAACACTTAGAAAAAAAATTGAGGCGGGTGAACAGTGTTTTCGGCTACTGGAATTTGCATTTTCTGCCGGACAGGTTTTACGAAAATGGTCATAACTCCTTCATCCTAACTCGGAATGAGGTGAAACAAATTGCGTTGGAAAGCTAACTCACAGAGCTTTAATTTTGATAGTTTGAGCTCCTTCCAGTTCCTTGTGTGCTGAGAGATATGCCCCTTTAAAGTTGACCCTCAAAATCGCATTTTTTGCGATTTTCGAATTTTGATACGGTTGTTCTAAAATTCGGGTTAGACTCATTTCCCACTCAATTTGACCCCCTGAATAAGAATATGAAGTCGAATTTCCGAAATGATGCACGGATTTTGAGATATATGGAAATTACAATTTTAGGTGTTTTCGAAGCACATTTTCGGGCATTTTTGGGGTCGTTTCACTCGTGAAGGGGAGCCTTCTTGGGGCATCCCTTGGGAGGCTACTGCCTCACCATTACTGGTGGCACCACGGGGTGTGGTGGCCACCACGGGTCGTGAAGACTCTCGTGGTCATGGTGGTCAGTGCCAAATATATTACTATAAGGTGAAGTAAACAAAAAAAAAGAAGCTAAAGTTATTGCCTTCCCTAAAATGAATACCCATCAGCTAAATTGATATCATTAGTAGATCTCTAATTCAAACATCACTACATATCTATGGATAGTAAACAACATATTCCAACATTTGATTCAACATTTCAACTTGATAAAAGTGGATAGCTAATCACAGATTCACAAGCATTTGAAGAAAATTTATGACTTAACCATTTAATGACTCATATCAACGTGATAATGAACCCAACAACCAAACTTAACCCACAACAACTCATATACGAGCAAATCACAACCTCATACCAATATTATTTTACATTTCTCATGAACATAGTTTCTTGATGTAAGTTTGGAGTTTATCTTTTGCAAATTCACCTATATTCTCTACTACCTAGGTTATAGAGATGAATATGTTAGCTTGACTTGAGTTTTGTATTTATTTAGATAAATGGCATGGTAGATTAAAGTGTTATTTTCTTGATTATAAATTGGATTATCCATAACTTAAAATTAGTTCTCTATTAGAATATGGGATCTTTTGCTTTTAATAATGTTTGGTTGTACTTTTGATTTCTTACAACTTTCACAATTTGATTACTACGGTTTTGAAAAAATAGGACCCATTCTATCTTTATTATTTGATTGTTATGCATGAACTCCCTTTGAATGAGTCTTTTGAGACTCTTTCCTTGCATTTGGGTTGGGTTGAAATCCAACGTATCCCCATCAAGTTACGAATATCTAAAGTATTAATCTATGTCCGAATAAGAAGGACGGAGCAAAAGGAGAACTCTTGGTAGCCTGGAAGAACTGACTCACCCTTGAATTAGAATCGATCACTGGTCTTCTAAACGAGGTATGTCAATAGTTGCCTGAAGATGTTATGTACTCAACAAAGAAAGAGCATGTTTAGTATCAGTACACAACCACAACGTACTGGTAGGATCACACGGCTATTCCAATAGGTGAAACATATACTAGTAATCACAACATGATAAAACATGCATATACCGAACATATACAATATCAGTCATTATTTCAGGATCCACGACAATTCCACATTCTCAATAATACGTCAATATGACAAGTCAATGGTCCTCTCATGGACCCCACACCCAAAATGTTAGTGTATCGGTACGTGGTACCTGATCCAAGTTATTGTGTCGGACGTGATACCCGATCCCATATATGCGTCGGAACATGGAATCCGATCCAATTTAGTGTGTTGGAATGTAACACCCAATCCATTCAACAAACCACAATCATAAGCACAATGTATATTCTCAAAATCATACAATCAAGTGTTGGTTCATGAAATACAATCATTCATTCATACTCAGTTATGATTTGTGTGATCAATAATGCAACATTCGCATACATACATGCATTAAAATGAAGTAATTAATAACATACATCACCTACTTCGAACAAAGCTTGAACCCTCGTAAGAAACTTGATTCTTTCTGCTTGTTCTTGGTCTACAAACAATCAATATAACGTGAGGATCAATAAACGAGGCCTAATTACCCAAATTATAATCAAAATCATCAACCCTAGGCCAAACCCATGATCCTAATATGCAGCTAAGGATTTTTCCTACCATCCAAAACCATCCCCCAATAAAAAAATTACCCATGAATTTACATTCTACAAATTGAAAAATAGATTCGAGGAGTAAAAACCTTACCTTTAGCTTCAAGAATGGTGAAAAATTGTCAAGAAGTCGCTCTGGTTCATCTCCTAACTCTTAAGACTGAAATTTGTAGAATAATGATGATTTTGGGGTTTATTTCTGACTTAATTCGTGACTGACCCGCTATGGCGACCCCCGTCCCACCACGGCGGCCCCACCTTGGCGGGAGTAATCTCGCCTTAGCAGCTTGCACAGAAATAGAGAGCTAATTTATGAGTTTCAAACCCCTATTTCACAACACACCTTCACCCATGACACTTAGAAACTACTTTTTTATGCTAAGATCAATTTCGGGAGTTCTACTCACCCAAATTTGATTCCGTAAAGTCATATGGGTTCCTTAACGTCATAACTGTCAACTTAGGCGATCAAATTCATTATTAGATCGCTCATTTGTTGCCTAATTTCCCTAGACCTCACTGACTCCGATCTTGTCCAAATTTGGACTAGGCTAGGAATTCTCAAGTTATTATTTTTCTGGCCCAAAAATGCTCCCTGTTGGCTTTTCTATAACGACGGGAAAAGGTCGTTACAGGTTATCTTTTTATTCTTCTCTCGAGTTCAAAAGTAGACAATGTATTAATTTTAATGGTTATCATGCATCAAAATACCAATTCAAGAACAAAGGAATAATTTATACAATAACCAAATTTATCCATAAAATTGATGTTCAACAATTATTCATAGCTACAGGCACAAAACAAGGACTTCTAGCCATTCATACTATACAAAAACATAAACAAGATTATTTTCATGTAATTCAATAAATGGGAGGAGAAAGATGTGTTTCGAAGGAGTTGGATCTCAGGCACCTTGATAGAAGAAAACATGTACCTTATTATGGGATGCTCAACGGCCAAGGAGTTGTGAGAATTCTTGGAAGAAGCTTATCTTCAGGAGACAAAAGATGAGTTTCAGATTAAATAACTACAAAGTGTTAGGCTATGACCCAAAAAGATTGATGATACATAAAGGAATTCAAAGGCATATGTGATGGCTTTGTATCCATTCATAAACCTGTGGATGAAGATAGCAAAGTAATCAATTTTGCTAGAGGTTTAGGTCTCAAATATAAGACCTTCAGGACTGTAATGTTAGGTAAGACACCTTATTCCACCCTTAATCAATTTGTTAATGCTCTCAAGAGTTTTGATAAAAGGGAAGATGAAGAAAAGGTGCCACAACAAAACCATAATATGTTATTCTCTTCCCAAAGGGGTAGGGGAACTGAAAACAACAAGTTCAACTCCAAAGAAAGTTGTTTCAAGCCTACTGAACAGGGAACATGTTCTCAGAACAATCAATATGGACCATGTTCTCCAAACAATCAAAGTTTTCCAAGTGGAAATAAGAAGAAGAATAGTATTGAGTCATGTCAAATTTGTGGTAGGAATAACCATACTGCTCTTAAGTGTTTATATAGGTGGGAATACTCATATCAATTTGCATATGAACTATCACAAACAATGACTTGACATCACACTCATATCGAAGCATTGACAAAACAAGTTTGTGTTGGGTTTTCGAAGAAAGCTAGGAGTAACCGTTCCTCCACTCTCTAGCTTGAGGGGAAGTGTTGAAGATAAAGAAAACTGGAGACATGGACCAGGTTGAACAACCTTGTCCAATCAACGTGTACAACAGAGTTAGAATCACTCTAGGTTTAGGTCACTTATATCGACTAGGCTGCTACTTCTTGTACTAGTTGAAGTCGACTAGAATTAGATTACGACTAGGATTTTATTATTACTAGGATTAGATTATTTATAATTTTATAGTAGTAATATGTATTTTAGTAGGACTTTAAGTATAGTTAACTTAGGATTCTACAATTCTCTCCTATAAGGAGCATGTACTCAACAATTTAATTACCAATACAATCATTGTTTTTTCTAATCCTAGACGTTATTTAATCTTGGCCTCAATTATTTAACTGCCCTAATATTCCAAGAGGGAATACTAGTATGGGTAACATTAAGGGGTAGGTCCTTTGTTATTGTGCTGAGTCCTTTTTGTAGTACTAAGGAGATAGCCATCTGCTTTTATCCCCAACTTTATCTTGAGCACCTCTAGGAGAGGTTGTTGAATTGAACAATATTAACCTTGAAATTCTGATTATTAAGTTGAATAGAGTTAAACAATAGTGTCCTCTAAGGTCTTCTAGCATTCTCATCGTCCGATAAAGCTATCGGGACCCCTTCTTACAACATGTCTTTATCCATGTTACAAACCTTCTTTACTCTTGTCTGGACATTAGAAGATGACCCCAGTTTGGGGTCTTAGGACCATACAAATTTGTTCCCCACATGTTAAGATTAAGCTTGGTCACGCCATTTTCCTTTGTGCTCAAAGTCTGGAATATTTATGACTCTCACTTTGTTCTTAGATTTCTATTTTTTCATGACAACCAACTTCTCTAATTATTCATAAGGGATATTTAATAGATCAATTACTTCCAATTGAAGCACCTTTTTTCAGGACCACAATGTTAGCTTTCTTATTATCTTTCGTCTTCGTTTTATCAACAATTTTCTCTCTTATGGCTTTGAGCTTCCTTTCTCTTTTTAATTTCAAACCCAATTCAAAGGAAGCAAAATGACCGTCAATGAAAACATGCACCTTTAGAGCACCCTCATTGCCAAATATTACCATCTCAAAATCAATTATGCCCTTAGAACCATTTGCCATCTACTCAAGAGTGGTAGCATGCACCTCGAGAAACTGTAGTGTTAAATGCTACCATCTCTGAGTCAATAACTAAGACAATTGTACCAATTGTTGTTATCAAGTGGTAGCATGCACCTCAAACACATCCTCAATGCCAAATGCTACTACTTTTGAGTCATTTGTTCCATTTGCAACCTTGTCTTAGTTGTTATTGTCATCCAACTTCTAAGTAATGGCCATAAGGGACACTTCTTCAAGAACAAAAAGAAGCATTTTTTACTCCCTTGATAGTCTTGCTCTATGAAGCCTTAACTACTTTCTGCTCTTTCAACCACCATTATTTTTATTACTAATCACCTTAGTCCATTCCAGAGGTCTCTCTAGGTTTTGTTCCTTAATGTTTAGACTCCATCCCTTTTAAAGGCCCAAATGGAGTTTCATTTAGAAGGTATTGTCTACAAACTACACCAAAGTGCCCCTCCATCTTGTAATAGAAATAGAAATATGGAACTTGGTCATACTCCACTAGTTGACGAAAAGGTTTGGACCTTACCATTACTATCCACAAAAGCTACTTCAACTTCTGCAGGCTTTGGCCTAGTCTAATCAATTTCAATCTTGTACGTCATAGTAGTAGGCTTATTTTAGGCTATGGTAGCCTTATAAAGGCAAAGAAGAGCACTAATGGGATCTAAAATTCCTTCTAGTGCAGGACAAACATGGTAGTGCCAAGGCAAGGCAGGCAAAGTAACCCAAATCGGAGTGAATAGGATTCCATTTCATCAATTAACTTTAGAGTCCAATGTTGGATTCAAATAAGCATACAACAAAATAGGCATAGAATGCCCTGTTGGGTTTTATTTACCCCGACTTTCTTACCATAAATAGGTTTTCCTTTTTGGTAAAGATTTAAGATTTGACTAGTCCTTTTCTTGTAGAAAAAGGTTTAGGACTATAAATAGAGGTTTTTTCCTTCTAACTTAATCAACATTCACAATGTAGTCCTAGGGTTTTGAGAGTTTTGGTTATGGGGGAGAATTTGTGAACCTCCTTGTATTCCGAGTGAATTGATTGAGGTTATTTCTCTCTATATTTTTATCTCTCATATTTATAGTGGATTCCTCATCTCCATTGTGGACGTAGGTCGATTGACTGAGCCATATTAAATATTTGTGTCTTTTGGTATATTTCTCATTTGTCTTCTTAGTCGTGGTCTTTTGAGGTTTGTTTTGCTAGCTTCCGCATGACACCTGCTTATTTTTTATCCTAACAAGTGGTATCAAAGCATTGAGTTGTTGTTGTTTATCTTTTTGAATGATGGGGTCAAATATTAGCAAGATGGTTTGTTTGAATGGTAGTAATTATCGTACTTAGAAATGCAAGATGAAATATCTTCTATTTGTCAAGAAGATGCATCTACCTGTGTTTGCTTCTAACAAACCCAAATCTATGAATGATGAGGATTGGGAATTTGAGCATCTACAGGTTTGTGTCTATATTAGACAATGGGTTGAAGATAATGTTAGAAATCACATTGTGAATCGGACACATGCCAGAAGTTTATGGGACAAGCTCGAGACACTTTATGCTTTGAAGACTGGCATTAATAAGTTGTTTCTTTTGAAACAATTGATGAATATCAGGTATAAAGAGGAAACTCCTATTTCTATAATGATTTTTCAGGGTATTCTTGACTAGCTGTCTGGAATGGGTGTAAAATTCGATGAAGAATTATAGGGACTATGGCTTTTTAATACTCTGCCAGACTCTTTTGAAACTCTTCGATTCATTGACTAATTCTGCTCCCAGTGGTGTTCTGACCATGGAATACGCTAAGAGTGATAGCTTGAATGAAGATATGAGAAGAAGATCTCAAGGCTCATCTTCTTCTACTTCACACTCCGATGTTTTGGTTACTGAAGACAAGGGGAGAAGCAAATTTAGAGGTCAAAATGACAGAGATTAAAGTAGAGGAAAGTCAAAGTCTAGATTCAAGAATGTTACATGTGACTATTGCCACAAGAATGGGCATATCAGGAAATGTTGTTTCAGATAGAAGAGAGATATGAAACAACGAAATAAAAAAGGCGATAATTAAAATCGTGTTTCTATTGTTGCTAACGATGACCTTCTTGTTTCTTGCGATGAAAATGTTGTCAATCTTGTCGGCGATGAGTCTAGATGGTTTGTGAATTATGGTGCTACTTCTCATGTCACGCCTAGGAAGGAATTATTTTCTTCTTATACTCCAAGTAATTTTGGGATGTTGAAAATGGGCAATAATCATGAAGTTGTGGTTCATGGATTGGTACTGTTTGTTTGGATAGTAATAATGGTTCTAAACTAGTTCTAAATAATGTCAAGCATGCTCTAGATGTTCTCTTGAATTTAATTTCTGTTGTATACCTTGATAATGAGGTTTATATTAGTACCCTTGGTTCTAGCTGGTGGAAGCTTACTAGAGGTTCAATGGTTGTAGCCCGTGGTGACAAGTTGTCTAACTTGTACGTTTTTCACGGCTCAATTTTCAGAGGCTCAGTAAATATGGTGGAGAATGATACTTCATCATTCATATGACATAGAAGACTGAGTCATGTGAGCGATAAGGGGATGAACAAGTTGCCTAAGAAGAGTTTTCTTTCTGGAGTTGAAATGACCCAAAAAGGTTCTTAAAAATGTGCTTCGGAAGTTACCGGAAACTTGTTTAGCTATATCAAAAAAAAATCTGTTTCGTTTTTCGAAAATCCGACTTCATATTCTTGTTTAGGGGGTCAAATTGAGAGGGAAATGGGTCTAACCCAAATTTTAGAGCAACCGTATCAAAATCCGAAATTTCAAAGTGAAGCCTTTTTCGAGGGTCTTCTTTGGAAGGTCATATCTCCTAGCACACAAATAATTGGGTGGCCCATAACATATCCATGGAAATCCCTTTGAGTTAGCTACCTAACGCACTTCGTTTCACCTCATTCGGAGTTCGGACGAAGAAGTTATGCACATTTTCATAAAATCTGTCCGGCAGGAAATGCAATTTCCAGTGAGCGTTTTTACTGTTCACCCGCGTCATTTTTTTTCGAAGTGTTGGACCATTTTTCCAAAGGGCATATGTTATTTCCTATATACCATTAGTTCAATTCTCATCTCTAAAACATTTCCCAAAACACCTCTCCCATACTTAGACACATTTTCTCTCAAGTTCTCTCAAGAACCCTAATCCAAAACCTTCCTCAAGATTGAAGAGACTCTTGCTCCAAGTTCCAAGCTTCCATTGAAGACACTCTCAAGACCTTCATAAGAACTCAAGGTATGTGGTGTTGAACTCATGGGTCCTTCCACCCATAGTGCCTAGACTCTATTCTACTCACTAATTCATGGTTTAAGTTAAGATTCATAAATTAGTCTTGTTCTTTGTAATAATTTCCTGCACATTGAATTTTAAACATGAAAAGTGATTGTTTTGAGCATGTTGTGACTCTAGAACTTGAATCTAAATTTGGAATGGATGTGGAGATTTTCATGTGGTATTGTGGGTGTTAAAAGGTGTTGTTGTAGGTTGTTCACTGGTTTGGCTGCATAATTACTACCCTATTTTCCATGCTCTTTGATTCCATTACATGCCTTCAAGGTGTTTGACAAAATGTCCAACTATGGAGAATTGATGAATCGATGCTTTAAAGCTTGAGTTATGAGATGTATGGCAATCCAGAGATGTGTTGATGACAAACTAAGCTTGTGTATATGTTCATTCCATACGTGAGATTGCATTAGAGCCTAATGGGAATTTCCTATATAAAGTGTTGCATGACCATGCCCGGTCCGGGGGAAAAGAACCGGACAACCATGTGAGAGGTTTATATCTCACCACCTAGGATGCTTGGGGTGTGACCAACATCAACCATGTGAGAGGTTTATATCTCACCACCTAGGATGCTTGGGGTGTGACCAACATCAACCATGTGAGGGGTTTATACCTTGCCACCAGGGTGTCCGGGTGTGAACGGCATCCCCCATCCTAAGTTGGGGTTATAGATTGGTTGGATCATGCATACACATATGATATCTACTATTAGTATAGATTTACTTAAACATGTTTTGACTTCACTTTGATCATGCATCCTCATATTGTTATTCATAATGCCTATGAAACTATTTCTTGTATTTCGATTGTGTCCTTGTCTATTGTTGTGTTGCACCCCGCATACTTAGTACATTCCAAGTACTAACGCATATTTTGCCTACATGATGTCACCATGTAGGGACCGGAGCTACTCTTGATCCTTCTCTCCATTCACGTGGCTAGTACGGTGCTTATCCGAGTTTGTTGGTGAGTCCTCAATGATTCGAGGGCTATGTTATGTTTCCTACTCCTATGTTTTGAGACTTTAGCTTGCAATTGTATTTTGACTATGAGGGGAGCCGGTAGTATGTCATGGCCCCCGTCCTATCTATGTATGTAGAGGTGTGCGTTGGACAAGTATTTTGTAAATGAGCTTGACTCTTGTTCTATGATGTCATTTTGAAATGGTTTGCCCTTAGTCCCTATTTCCCGTTAATTAATGTTGATTGTACTTCCGCGACCGATGAAGTGTGATGACAAGTTTGAGAGGCTTGTTTGGGGTTCCTTCGGGTTCCTCATTCGCCATGTCACGTCTAGGCCCTAGGCTTGGGTCGTGATAGGAGTGAAACAAGCAAAGCTGAACAAGTGTGTTCATTGCTTAGATAGTAAACAGAAAAGAGTTTCTTTTCAAAGTCATCCGCCTTCAAGAAAGCTTGATTTTCTTGAGTTGGTACATTCTGATTTGTGTGGTCCTTTTAAGGTATAGTCTTATGGTAGTGCACTTTACTTTGTGACTTTTATTGATGATCATTCGCTCAAACTCTTGTATTCTCTTTGAAGTCCAAGGATTAGGTACTTGATGTGTTCAAGAATTTTCAAGCCAAGAGAAAGATAGGGAAGAAACTTAAATGCATCTGTTCTGATAATGGTAGTGTGTATATTGATCTTTTTGATAGATATTGCAGAGAGCAGGGTATTCAGTGTCAGAAAACTCCTCTGAATACTCCTCGGTTAAATAGTTTAGCAGAGAGGATGAACAGAGCTCTTGTTGAGGGGGTTAGAAGTATGCTTTCAGATGCTAAGCTACCAGATTCTTGTTGGGTAGAAGCACTTAATACTGATGCATATGTTATCAATTTATCTATTGCATTGAATGGTGATGTTCCTGATAGAGTTTGGTCCAATAAAATGTTTCTTATGATCATCTTAAAGTTTTTGGGTGTAAAGCCTTTGTGCATGTTCCTAAGGATGAGAATTCAAAGTTGGATGTTAAAACTAGGCAATGTATCTTTTTTGAATATGGTCAAGATGAATTTGCTATCATTTCTTTGATCTAGTTGAGAAGAAACTTGTTAGAAGTCGTGATGTTGTGTTCATTAAAGACCAAATTAAACAATTCAAGATCTTAACAAAGCTGAGAAAGTTGATTCACAGAGTCATGAGAGCCTAGTTGATGTTGATCCAGTTCCTTTGACTATTCCACCAGATGAAAATCTTCAAAATGATGAAAATCAATTTGATATTGAAGATAATGATCATATTCACAATGAAAATCAATTTGGTCAGCAACTAACTATTATTGATGCTCCAGAGAGTTCTCTGAAAAGATCTACTAGAAAGAAAATACATTCATCTCGTTATTCTCCTAGTAAGTATGTCCTCTTCACTGATGGGGGAGAATCTGAGAGTCTTGATCAGGCCATGGAAAGTGAAGAAAAAAAAGGTGGTTTGATGCTATGAAAGATGACATGAAGTCTCTACATGATAATCATACCTTTGATTTGGTTATGTTACCTAAAGATTGAAAAGCTTTGAAAAACAGGTGGATCTTCCGATTGAAACGTGAAGATGGTAACCCAGTTCCACGGTACACGGCTAGATTTGTTGTGGAGGTTTTTAACCAGAAAAAAGGGAATTGATTCTGATGAGATATTCTCTCCGGTTGTAAAGATGTCATCCATTTGTGTGGTTCTAGGCTTGGCTGCAAGTCTAAACTTGGAGGTTGAACAGATAGATGTTAAAACTGCTTTTCTCGCTGGTGACTTGGATAAAGAAATTTATATGGAGCAGCCGAAAGGCTTTGAAGTCAAGGGAAAAGAGAATTATATTTGGAAATTGAAGAAGAACTTGTATGGTATAAAACAAGATCCCAGATAATGGTACAAGAAGTTTGGTTCTTTTATGAGTCAGCATGGCTTCAAGAAGACTTCTTTAGACCATTGTGTTTTTGTGGAAAAATTCTATGATAGTGACTTTATTATCATTTTGCTTTATGTTGATGACATGCTTGTTGTTGGTCATAATGCTTGCAGGATTAAAAGGTTGAAGAAAGATTTGAATAAGTCTTTTGATATGAAAGACTTGGGACCGACAAGGCAGATTCTTGGCATGCAGATTTTCTGTGATAGAGATGCGAAGAAATTGTGGTTATCACAAGAGAAGTACATTCAGAATGCACTTCGTAGATTTAACATGGACAACGATAAGGTTGTCAGTACACCATTAACTATGCACTTCAAATTGAGTACTAAGAATTGTCCTTCCAGTGATGGTGAGAAGCAAGATATGAAGAATATTTCTTATGTTTCGATTGTTGGTAGTTTGATGTATGCAATGGCGTGTATAAAACCAGATATTGCTCATGTTATTGGTATTGTTAGCCATTTTCTTTCTAATTCGGAAAGAGAACATTGGATTGTTGTAAAGTGGATTATGAGATATCGTTATGGCACTTGTAGTCTGAGTTTGTGTTTTGGTACAGCCAATCCTATTATTTGGGTTATACTGATTCAAACATGGCCGGTGATGTTCATACTCGTAAGTCTACTTCAGGCTACTTGATTACTTTTGCAGGGCGAGCAGTGTCTTCGCAATCTAGATTGCAAAAATGTGTTGCTTTATCTACAACAGAAGCTAACCTTGTTGAAGCTTGAAAATAGTTGATTTGGATGAAGATATTTTTGGGGGAACTTGGTTGTGCTCAAGAGAGGTATGTGCTTTATTGCGACAGTCAAAGTGTTGTTCATCTTGGAAAAAATTCTACATTTCATGGTCGGTCTAAACACATTGATGTAAGGTATAATTGGATTCAAGACGTGTTGGATTCTAAGTTGCTTGAACTTGAAAAGATCCACACCAATGATAATGGTTCCGACATGACGACTAATGATTTGCCAAGAGGGAAGTTTGAAGAATGTTGCATGATCGCTGGGATGACGGTTTCCTTCACATAGTCGGTCGGAGGAGAATTATTGGGTTTTGGGCCTTTTTCCCTTCCTATGTGGATAAATAAAAGTCCAAGGTTTTAGGTCTCCTTCCTTCCTTTGTGGATAAATTTATGCCTAAATTTGACTAGTCCACTTTGTCCATAAGCCTTATATTATGGTGCATATGTAAGCCTTTCTTTTAGGTCTTATATTTTGAAGAATCATAAGATATAGATTAGGCCACATAAAGAGAATAGTGAGAGAGTGCAGATTTTTGCACAAGACCTAGCAGCCAATTTCAAATCACGATTTTCGCTTAGTTACTTATCCGATTGAGCTGATTTTTGGACAGCTTGTTTCTTTCAACTTAATCTTTGATTGGAAACTGAGTAAGGGTGATTTGGAGTCCTGTAGCTCTAGAATTTTGCTCTTGAACAGTAGCTGCGTATTGGGTATTTTACTCCTTTTATTTCTCTAGTTTTTGGTGCTATTTTGTAGTTGTGTTGCTCATTAATTGGCACTTTGTTGGTGGCCATTTTGGAGAACACTTTTGTAAATCTTGTTGATTTTCGTGGAGCTTTGTTCTTGTGATTGTTACTCTTCACACCAAAGAGGTTTTCCTCGTTAAATTTGATGTCTCGTGCGTTGATTAATTCTTCTTTCTTGGTTGATTTGTTTGTTGCTCAAACAGTTTTTCCTTGCATTATTTTGTCTTCTCTTGGTTCAAATAGAAGTCCAGGCTGGGTTTTCTTCTGCTATTGCCCTGTCGTGCATATTTATTTTGTGCTTAACTTTCCCAACAAAGCGGTATCAGAGCCATACTCAATGGTTCAGTGATGTAGCCAGGTTGAATGGCTCAATGATAGAGTCAGATTAGAGACGTGTGTTCATCTTGGCAGGTGTAGTTCTAGCTGCAACCTTTTTGACAGTAATGAAGATTTTGTTGGAGAAATATTTCATAGAGTTTCTTTGTGTCGAGACTAGATTTGATGGAAGAACTTATGGAGAAGACATGCAATCTATAGAAGATTATGTGAAGAAGGTGGACAAATTATGTTTTTAGAAATTCAGGCCAAGGGGAGATTTATTGGTTTTTATTTGCCTTGACTTTTCATGAGTCCGAGATTTAGACTCATTTGGGGCTTTATTTATAATGATTTAGTGTCCTCAAATGCTTGTTTTATGCCAATAACTGATGTAAAACCCTTGATTTCCAGGTATATGGATTGTGGAACAATGCCAGGACACTAATTTGCAAAAAGGAACGAAGCAAGCTGAAAGAGTGAAGAAAAGAAAGCCTGGTGATCGCCAAGTCTACTTGGTGAGTCGTCAAAGGGATTCTTGACCGCCTAAAGTTCCAGTGTGCCAAGCCTTGAAGGAGAAAATCAAGTCGGCGAGAGAAAGGAGATGTCAGCGGATCGCTAAGTGGTTCCGTGATGAATTGTTAGATCGCCCAAAGTTACAGACTTGAAGGATGCTGAAGGCCAAGAAAAAAAGGCGATGGAATTGACCAAAGGGCATATCGCCGAGTTGGTCGGTGAGCCCAACTTACTGCGCCGAATGGCCATGCACAACATATTTTTGGCGACTATAAATACATTTTTGAACACCTAGTTTAGCATCTTATCATCAGACTTTTTATCAATCTTTGAACTTTTAGTTTGAACTCTGAGTATTGAGATAAGTTTTTCCTTAGCTTTGAAAAATTGAAGTTTTTCACTTTTGAGAAATTGAAAGTGGGTCTTTGAGATTCTTCTATTTGGACCTTTGTAAAGACAAAATCAATCTTACCGAGTTATGGCTATTGCTAATTGTTAGTTTAAATGTTGTTTAGAAGTAATTTCAATCATTAATTGTGGTTTAATTTAAGAATAGTAGTTGCAAATGTAGTTCTACCTTCGTGTTTTGGCTTGCTCGAGAGAGAGAGGGGTTTTAAAACCAAGATTATTGATTGATGGTTTGTGGGTATTGGGTTGTCATGGGTTCAGCTCGAGAGAGTGAATCCTAAACCCTTTTCCATACATTCAACTCGAGAGAGTGAATGGACTAAGGCGTAGGCTGTTCTTATTTTTTTTGCTTGTCGATGTTCGAGAAAATTGACTTGATTCAAGGTAAATTGTTCGAGAGAACGTTTATATCCTCTATAGTCTAGCTTATTCACTAATATTCAGCTATTGCCTAATAGTTGCAATTACCCATTTGTCTATATTAGAGTATAATCGAATCACATCCCAAGAACCCGTCTCATTATTGTTATTCCGTATTATTTGTTGTTGTTGTAGTTGATAATTAAAATCAAAACCCCTTGTTATTTGACATTCGTGTCACCCCCTGATTTGAATTATGTTTTTATTCGTAAATGTCTATTCCTATGACTGACTCGATCATATTCGTACTTTCCTATTAAATCTTAAACACGTACTACTCACTGTGGGATTTGACCCCAACTCATTTAGTTGGGTTATATACTGACTAGTGATCGTTGACACTTAGAACTGGATGGAGTGTCCTTGAAACGTTAATCAAAATGGTGCTGCTGCCGGGGAGTGATGTTGGTTAAGTTGAATTTTGTTCGTTTTAGTCATAGTTGAATCTATTTTCTTTTAGTTTTGGTTTTCATGTTTCTTATTTAGAACAGAAGAAAGGAGCCTATCTTGTAGCAACGGTAACCCAATGGACCACCCTTATTTGAGATTGATGATTCTTAGGGATAACATCCTACTTTCAATCAATTGGAGGGTGAGACTATTCATGAGTTGTGGCCAAGATTTAAGGAACTATGGTAGTAGTGCCCAACTCATGGAATTCTAGATAAGATGCTACTGGAATAGAGGAGTGGCTGACAAAATTTCTCACGGTGGTCTCATACAACTACGTTATGCAATAGCAGCCCAACTCCTTAATCATATGGCCAAGACCAATAAGGAAACTGAGAAGGACCAGTTCTTGGCCGCATTGTTGACTCAGTTGGATCTCTTGGCCAGAAAGATCATGGAATTAGAAGTACTGTACCAAAAGAAAGATCGGTACATTCCCCCTCATGAGCGTAGAAAGTCCAAGGAGTACGAGGGTGGACAAGTAGAAGAGATTCTCTCACTCATTCTCCACAAANGAAGTACCGTACCAAAAGAAAGATCGGTACATTCCCCCTCATGAGCGTATAAAGTCCAAGGAGTACGAGGGTGGACAAGTAGAAGAGATTCTCTCACTCATTCTCCACAAAGTCGAAGAACATGACAGAGTGTTGAACGAGATATAAGAAAATGTCTCACTGTTGAATCAGATGATTGCTTCCCATTCCATATCTATTCTGCTGCTGGAGACCCAAATGGGTCATGTGTTATCTCATCTCCACCCCAGGAGTGAAGCCTAAGTGGGGACTTGCATCGTGCCACGACATTAACTAAGGCACTTCTTGGGAGGCAACCCAAGTGTTTATCACTTTATTTTTGTTTTAGAAATAATCATGTGCTGATTTTGCAGTTTGAAGTATGGAATGTGTTTGAAAAAATGCAGGTTAGCGAGCAAATGTCCACTCAGCGACTAACCAAAGAGGTCGACAAGCTCGACTTTGACCGCTGTTGGACTCAAGAAATTTCAAGGTTGGAGTCCATAAAACTTGGCGAGCCCATGGACTACTTGGTGAATCGCCGACCAAGTCGGCAATCGTGACTTTGTCCACCGTTTGGACCCCCACATTAATTGGAGGTCCTATAAAACTTGGCGAGGTAGGTGACCAATCGACGTGTCACCGAGTGGTTCTGCGAGCAAAATTAACGTCTCCGAATGGGCGAGAATTGTACGGTTTTAAATGCCAAATGTTCAAAAGTTCAAAATCTTTTACATTCCCTCACTTTTCAACTTTCCAAGATCACACCTGCACTCTATTTTCCTATATTGTTGTGTTTTTACCGCGTCCTAGTCATCAATCTTTTGTTTGGAGTCAGATATCTCTGCCGCCTAGCTTTTGAAACTATTTATTCATCATAAAAGGTTGGGTTTCCAAACCCTAAACACGTATTTAGTGATTTTTACGCATTTGCAATTGTGTTGATCTTAGTGAAGTGTGATGGACCTCTCTGATTTCATTATTTTTGTAAATGTATGCTTGTGTGTGCCTGTTTTAATTTGAAAATCATGCATATATTGCCTAATTGTTGATTTCCCAAAATTTCATGCTTAAAATTGATTGAAATTTGTTGGGTGGTTCTAATTTGTTGTTGGATCTAGTCGAGTGAAGTTTGAGTAACCCACATTTGTGCCAAATGAACTGCTTTGCCCAATGATGGAGCGGTTGACGTCATTCTTAAGGGCTAAAGTCGTCAAATGGACAAATTTGGCCAAACTGGGAGAAGTCTGAGTACCCCGAAGGCATGGGTAGTATGGGTCTTAGTCTAATTGAACTAGTGTGTGGTTTGATTTTGTTTTCAGTGGCTGCGGGGTTAGTTTTGGAAGTCGGGGTTGAAAGTAGGCACGTTGGGCAGTTTGGAAAGCTGGGTCGAGCTCATCGAACCGCTCGGCGGTTCACCAAATCCCCCTTGATGGCCTTTAATTTCATGTTAATCTTGAGTTTGGGTTATGTAACTTTCGGTGAGAAGCCTGATTTTGCCGAGTGAATTTGGCGACTCGCCGAAGGTCTTCTTTGATCTCCCTTTCTGCGCCCCTAACCCTTAAAATACACTATAACTTTCAGCGGGCTGGTCTGTGCTCGCCAAAAGTCCCCTTTTATCGCCAACATGCCAATTTTTCTGAGAATTGTTTAGCCAATCCTTTAAGGGATCCCAATCTATCTCGCCAAAGTGATTCAGCGACTCGCCGATCTGTCTATAACTATTTTTGTACTACTTTTTTTTTATTGATTCCTAACTTTCTATGATGTGTTTGCAGATATGGCTAGACCAAAAGTGGCTGGTAGAGACATGTCGCCCCGCGAGAGGGCCAAGGGAATCAAAATCAATGAAGATCCAGCTACATCCAAGGCTAAGGCTACCAAACTTCCCACCACAGGTGGGAAGGGAAAGGGAAAGACAAAGCTCCTTCTCCTGCAGCACCAGAGGCAGCTCCGACAGTGACGGCATCTATGCCACTCACCTCACCACTTCTGAGAATGAGGGTGAGCACCAAGATCCTCGGGCAACCAATTCTGAGCCTGAGGATGATGAGCTACTAGCATCCTAGAGGGTGGAGTTGCGATCCAAGAGGATGAATGATCCGTCTAGGATCAGGACTCCCCAGGCCACCACTACTTCTTATGCTCCAGCATAGGCTGTGGTCCTAGCACCACCTATAGAGGGTCCTTCTCCACGGTCTATGAATAGACTGAAGACTGAGGGGCTAAGATCCATTATAGAGGAGAAGAGATTGTTTACTGATGGCGTCATAGATAGGTATCCGGATATCATGAGCTGCTTGAGGTCCCACAAGTTCCAGTTGTTCACCTAACCCCGAGGCTCCTATGTTCCAAATTGGTTCTAAGAGTTCTACACTACTTACGGAGCCCTGGTGACACAAGGGAAGAAGTTGGCAGCCAAATTCAAGATGGTTGACTATGTGATTGTCAGGGGTAAAAAGGTGAAATGTGATAGTTATAGTGATGCTATCAATTCAGTCCTGGGGGTTTCAACACGAATTGAAGATAACTGCCATTATAAGATTAGAACAAATTCATTAGAAAACATGAAGAAGTAGTTGGCTCCTCTGATATCAAACGGTACTCCCAAGAGGCTCGAGGTTGGAGCACTTATTGAGAAGAAGGACCTAAATATAGGAGCAAAGTTCTGGTTTGGCTTCATCAGCAGTAACATCATGCCATCCCAGAATGAGTAAATTCTCCGCCATGCCAAAACAGTCTGTCTTGGTTGCATCATTGATGGGACAAGGCTGAACCTAAAGATGATTATTGCAAGGAGATGGTCATGAGGGCCAAGCAGCGCCAAACATCCCTCCCCTTTTCGTTGTTGATCACCGAGTTGTACAAGCAAGCTTGGGTGCCTAGATATGATAAGAAGGATGTGAAAGTGATTCCCACATCCTGTACCGACATCTGGAGGATTGAGGCGGAGTATTTGAATGATGAGACAGAGAAGAAAAAGGCAGCCCAGTGGACTTTTCCATGGTTGTTGATACTTAGACACTACCTGCAGAGGCAGCATTGCCTACTCCGACCCTGGGCCTTCAGGTACATCTAGTGTTGTCCCTCTATTACTCTAGTTCCTGTGCAGCCCCCTTGCCTCCTAGGTCGACTGCTGCTACTGCTGGCCGGCCCCCGCTCACCCGAGCTACATTATTACGGATAGGGCAACTATCCCATTCTGCGGATAGACGCGCCTCCATACTTGAGGCCACCATTCCTAGCATGATTGAAAGGGTCCTTACCGATGTTGTGACACCTCTAAGTTCTACTATTGATGCCTTTGCAGATCATAAGGTAAGGGACATGACATTTCAGACCGGTGAGAATGTTCTTCTTAAGGTGTCACCCATGAAAGGGGTGATGAGATTTGGCCATGTTGAAGAGATAGCATGGTGACGGAGATTATATCATTAAGTGGAAGTTAATTGTTTTAGACAAAGACCTCCAATATGTGGAGGAACCGATTGTAATTCTAGATCGTGATGTCCGAAAGCTGAGAACCAAGGATATTAAGTCCATGAAAGTTCAGTGGAAGCATCATCTATTTGAGGAAGCTACTTGGGAAACCAAGAAGGGCATGCGAGACAAGTATCCCCAATTGCTCATTGATTCAGGTACTACTCCATTCCTTCCTTAGCTTATTTTTCCTAAGTTTGTCACTCGAGGTCAAGTGATGGGTAAATTGGTATCTATTATAAAGACTGGGTTTCGTTATAGAAAGGCCAACAGGGAAAAATTTTGGTCGAAAAACTTTTTCATAGTAACTTGGAATTTCCCAACCTAGTCCAGATTTGGATGAAATCGGAGTCCTTAAAGTCTAAGTAAATCTGGTCACAATTGGGTGATTTAATTATAAATTTGATCACATGGGTAGATAGATAAGTCATTAAGGAACCCGTAGGACTTTACATAATTGAATTCGAAGGAGTAGAACTCCCGAAATTGATCTTAGTTTGAACGGGTAGTTTATAAGTGTCGCTGGTTAAAGGTGTGTTGTGAAATGGGGGTGAAATTCTTAAAACTGCTAACTGTTTCCGTGAAAGCCACTGAGGCAGGATTTCTACCGCCAAGGCGAGGCCGCTGTAGCGGGGTGGGTGCCACTGTGGCAGGGCAGACGTGACTTAAAGTCGTAAATAAACCCCAAAAATGTTTTATTATGCTATTTTCGAATTTGAGAGCTACGGAATGAACCCAGGTCTTTTCTTGATAATTTTCCACCATTCTTGAGGCTAAAGGTAAGATTTTCACTCCCCAAATCCATTTTTGATTCGTAGAACGTAATCTAATGGGTAATTATCAATAGGGAAGAGTTTTGATCTGAGAATTATGTTGGGAAAAGCACCTAATTTGGATATTGGGATCATGGGTATTATCTAGGGTTCATAGGATTATTAGTAATTCGGGTAATTAGTTATCATTTATTGATTCCCATATTATAATTATTGTTTGTAGACCAAGAACAAGCAGAACGAATCCGGAAAGGGAAGAATCAAGTTTCTTAAGGGTTTGAAGTTTGTTTTGAGGTAGGTGATGGTTGTGATTCTATGATTGTGTGATGTATGTTTGTTCTTGCTTCATTATAATACGTGTTTGTATGCGAATGTTGCATTATTGATCACACTTGTTGTAAATGAGATGGATGAATGATGAATGCCATGAATCATGACTTGATTGTATGAACTTGAGAATATATTTGTGATTGTGATTGTGATTGTGGCTTGTTGAATGGATCGGGTGTTATGTTCTAACACACTAATTTGGATCGGTTGACACGTTCCAGCATAATTATGGGATCGGCTGCCACGTTCCGATATACTAACAGTTTGGGTTTGGGTTCCATGAGAGGACCAATGATTTGTTATAATTGTGTATCTTGAGAAATATGAAACTGTACCTTGTTCGTAAATGTTGATAATATTGTATATGTTCGATATATGCATGTGATTATATTATTATGATGGCTTATATATGTTGCACTTAGTGGGATAGTCGTGTGATCCTACCAGTACATTGTGGTTGTGTACTGATATTGCACTTGCTCTTTCTTTGTTGAGTACAGGGCATCTTCAAGCGGCTATTGCAGACCTCATTTAGAAGATCAGTAATCGCCGATCGAACTCAAGGGTTAGCCAATTCTTCCAGGATGCCATGAGTTCTCTTTTTATCTATTCCACCATTTTGGACTTAGATTTTTCTAGTTAGTTAATTAGTTCATTAGTTTGGGGTTGTATCCCTTCTTGTTTAGACTTTGGTTCATTTTAGATGTTTTGGTACATTGACTTTCAAGTTCTAGGTATTTACTTCCACATTTGTTTAGTTGTTAGACTATTTATTTAGAGTTTATGGGAATTCTATTTCTTTCCTTAGTATTTAACTTGCTTCCATAATTTAAATGGTTAGTTTTTGGATTAGTTGTTGGGTTTGGATTGTAGTAATGGTTCTCTCACCGGAGGGTTAGTGTGGGTGTCAATCACGATGGTCTGGGTCGTGACAGTTTGGATGCTCGAAAGAACATTGTATCATAAGACTTTTCGTCTCCAACAATAAAACTTTTGAAGAAGTGGTAGAGGAAAGATTAGTAGGTTCATATTTCAGCTTTCTTATTTTCTGTGAACACGTTCGTAAAAATATATTATTCTTGTTTATATAATATTTTAAGAGTTTTAAATTTTATAAATTAGCAATGTTTCTTATATTCATGTTTATCAGTTAAAATCAAACTAATGTATGGACATAGAAGTGTCAGAGAGTGACTTTTGGTTCTCTTATATGTCATGCCTTTACCATTATCTTTGAGTCTTTGTTTATCTTGAAGTTGTTTGAAACTTTAATTTTTGATACCTCAAACTTGCTGAGGTTGGTAAAAAAAATGGATAAATGAATAGAATAGGTATTCATATATAACATTTTGGTGATATATGTTTATTAATGTTTTCCTAATTATATAATTATAAGTGGATGAATGAAACTACTCTAACCGTTGAAATAGGTAACCAAAACAACAAATGGAATACACATCAAGAAGAGTATCATGTAATATATGAATGCATTAAATGTTGCTCAAAATATAATTCATTATACATTTTACCTACCTAGATAAATTTAGTTGTTGAATTTTGTAGTTTCAAATAATATTTAATCATCTAATTATATTGTTCAATGAAGAAGTCATTTGAATATAAACTGACTATTCATTTATTTCAGCTTGTACTTTTATTTATTACAATGTATTTTTAATCATCTTTATTTTGTATGAACTACTTGTATGGGACGCACGTGTCCAGAAACTAGTATTTCCAATAACGTATACATATTCTTTTCCATTTCTAATTCTTATTTCTTATCAAATTAGGCATCCCACTCACTAATCCTATTTCTAATGATATTTGATTTGGTAGTAATATTTTATTATATTATAAATAAACTTGGAAGGGTCTAACAATATTGACTTCTCTCAATACTTGCAATATGTGGCCAACATGATTTGTATGCCATGATTGCTTCAAGCACACTCACGTTAGCGTTAAACCAATTTCTAAAGAAGAAAAATGGATTATTCCCCCAATTACTTCTTCATATTCTTCTTCTTTATTATATTTAACCATTCACTGTAATTTCAGTATAATACATAATTTTGGTATAATACAAAAATACACCAATGACCCAATTTATTAATAAGAAAGTAAAATATCCTTACAAAGATGGCGTAAGATTGCAGCCCAAAATAAAAAGCAATAAACAAAAACTGAATGTAAAATGGAGCTAAGTACTTTCCTAAAAAAATCAGAACCTCCTAACAGGAAACTGGAATTCTAGTTAAGAGGAAGACAATGATGAGATGTTGCTGCTCCGGCAAATCCAGTAAGATGGTAGAGTTACCATCATGCTTGACTTGTCCTAGGCCTTAAACTCATCCTCTTAGATGACCTTTCAACTCCCTCTCTAGTTAAGCCTTTTGTAAGTGAATCCGATACATTATCTTTTGACCTTACATAGACAATTGTAATAATTCCACTAGAGAGTAGTTCTCTAACGGTATTATGTCTCCGTCTTATGTGACGAGATTTACTGTCTTACATCATGCTCCCTGCCCTACCTATTGCAGCCTGACAACCACAATGTATGCATACAGGTGTCAATGGTTAAGGCTAATATGGAATATCTTCCAAGAAATTCCGAAGTCATTCAGCTTCTTCACCTGCTTTATCTAAAGCAATAAATTCAGATTTCATAGTGGAGCGAGCAATACATGTCTGTTTGGATGATTTCCAAGAGACTGCTCCACCACCAAGTGTAAATATATATCCACTTGTGGATTTACTTCATCTGATCCGGTGATCCATTTTGCATCATTATATCCTTCAATTACTGCGGGATATAATCATAATGCAAATAATAGTTTTGAGTATGTTTTAAATACCCTAAAACTCTCTTCATTTCCATCCAGTGAGTTTGATAGGGATTACTCGTGCACCGACTTAACTTACTAATAGCACATGTTTTATCTGGTCATGTACAATTCATGATATACATCAAACCAATTTCTGAAGAAGAAAAATAGATTATTCCTCCAATTACTTCTTCATATTCTTCTTCTTTACTCTATTTAACAACTCACTGTAATTTCAGTATAATACATTGGTGGTTAATGAGATGGGTGGAATCCTTATTAGGTTTGGGCAATCCTCCTCATTTTAAGCTATCTTTTGGGGTGTGAGTTAGGCTTAATACCAAATTTATCAGTATACGTCCTCCTCCGATCAGCTCCTTAATCCTCATGATTGTGTTCTAAAGGATTCTCCCATTCATCTTTAACCATGCATTTTAGTTAAATCTAATGAATCAATTTTCAGTATTAATCATAAAAGTTAATTCTCCACACATAATTTATAACCTTCCTTCATTGTCCGGCCATAGCTTCAACTAATATACTGGTAGGATCACTTATTTTCCATCATGAAGCATATTACATATACACATATTTATTTCTTAGACAAAATGTAATTGAGTTTGATTCACTGTTACCTCTTGATGTTCCGTCTGAGTTACATTTGTACCAATCTTGACTAAGCTTCTTCCATGTTTCAACTGTATAGTTGTGCAAAAATTCAAGTAGGAGTGGCCAACTAGTTGGAATATCCTTCAACTAAGTGCATCTGATGACCATATTCAAATTGATCTCATATATATATTCAGAGATACTGATCCATCATTATAAACTTTGTTTCTCCTTTTCAACAATTTCCAACACACCATTACAAGGCCAACTTGGACAATAGCCTTGAGCCTGCTAGCCATCTCAGTATCCCACCATTTTGTAAGTGTCTGATGACACCCTGCACTTACAACATAATACTCCCAAACTCTTGATGCAACATAGTACTTATCGATGAACTATTTCTAGATTAGGTATAATTAGAGGTGTCAAATGGGCGGGTCGGGGTCAAATGGGCTTAAAAGCAGGTTTGGTCTTGACCCACCCAATTTGACCTACTTAATCTCAATATTTTTAATATATTGTTATTTATGTTTTTTAACTACAATTTGAATTTCAACTCAAGAAGTTTTTTTTAAAGAAAAGTTACAAATAGATAGATAAATACTAAAAGATATAAAATAGATAGTAATTCATACCTGTAATATAGTAACATACATTACATCAATAAAAATAAAGAATCTTAAAACGGGTTGAAATTGGAGATTGAATTGGGTTCAATTGAGGATTTTCTTAAAATAAGTTAGGACTTGATGGGTTGAGATTAGACCCAATTCAAATTATCTTGAGCCCAACCCTTAAAATTATGAGCGGGTTGCCTATAATTGGGCTCATTTTTTACGCCCCTACCCTACTTGTAACTACTTACCATTACTAACGTTGACAACAGGTTGATGAATTAATTATGAAACAAATATGACTTTCTTGAATTAGAATTTTACATTCTGTACAGTTTTACTTGTTTTATTTATTTTTTCTCACCAATCCAACAATATTCAAACTGCTAATAATTGAACCTAATAAGAGTTGAATCAAGATGTGTGTTCTTTCCCTAATATAAATTTATTGTACTATTTTACTTGTAAATAGTTTGGCACCCATCGTGTGGCTAGAGCAATTGTTTGTTGATTTAACCATTGTCTTATTATCTTGAATATATTTGTCTCTTAGAGGTAGCATCAAATGAAACAAATGATGACAAAATCATTGGAAAATAGACTACGAAAAATGTGGTCAACAAAACAGTAGTGGAAACATTACCTTAACATGAGATAGTGGATGTCACGATCCAAGACTACGCCCTAGATGTGGCATGATACTTAGAATCCGAGACACTCGAAGCAAACCACATGACATAGCATGACACTAAGAAAACATACATAAATGAAATAAAGAGGATAACCAGAATAAGTCTCAAATGAAAATCTTAACATATCATGAAATCGGAGTACAAAGATTAATTGCGGAAAGACTAATATCTGACAACAAACCTCTAATGCATAATGAGGGACTAGGACAAGCCTTAGCTCACTTGAACAATCTGAGAGCTGAAATAAGTTTGAATGACATTAAAGAAACATAAGTGAGGCAATGTGTAACATCCTGCCTTAGAAAGAGCTAAATTTAGAAAGAATTAATTTGGAAAGAGTCAAAAATTGAAATTTTGTACGTTATGCTAAGTTATGAGTATTGGGTCAACTTCAAATGGTCATAACTTTCAGTATAAGATGATTTAGGTGGCCCATTTACCCTTCCCCTTAGAGTTCTCAAGCTTAGTTTGTATTTTTGGGATGGTTGGTGTGGTCCCCAATGTGATCGGATGTGTTTTTGGTAATTTGACCCTTCTTGAGTTGTGAATTCTTGATAGAGTTGATTTCGGTTAACATTTGGAGTTCCAAGCGTCGGATGGGATTTCTATCAGTTCCATCGCGTTCGGAACGTCGAGTTTGAGCTGGTGAGGTGGTTGGTAAGGTTTCCAAGGCCTTGAGTTGAGTTTTGAGGCGTTTGGGTGAAAAGTTGAGTTTTAGCCTTAAGAGTGGTTCGGAAGGATAATTCCATCATTTGACTTTTTTTGGAAATCTGGTGATTTCAGTGAGTTCGATTGTCGATTCTAGTGGGTAGTATGTCCAGTTTCTTTTGATTGGACCCTGAACGATTCTCGATGTTTTATTGAAAAAGAGATAAAAGACTTGTTTTTCAAAAATCATTTAACGTTTTAAGAAAAAATCAATTTTCAAGAGTCGCCACTTAATTTTTTTGAAGAAAAATTATAAATTTTAAAAGACTTGAATAGAAAAATCATTTTAAAATACTAAAAGAGTTTGGGGTTCAATTTAGACTTCAAGAAGGTGTTAGGCACTTGAAATGTCCGCTATCGTGCAGTTGACCTACGACTTGACTAAGTTATTTTACCAACTTTAAATATATTAATTAAGTAAATAAAATATTTAAAATTATTTGAAAATAAATTAACTTAAACACATTGAAATAATTTAGAAAGGAAAGTAAGCTTTAGAAAAAATGACTGAGTAAAGACAAACCAATAGACTAAATCATTTCAATGAAATAAATCTTCATAACAAAAATGGTTCATCATTAAGGGATCTAATGAAATTAACCAAATAAATAAAGTTAGAGTTAAACAATAATAATGATAAGTAAAGGAGAGAATAAAGTTGTGCTTTTGCCCAAGTTCAGATTGTTGGAGCTATAGGCCCATTCTTCCACATGTCCTAAATTATAATGAGGCTGCATCATTTGGGCCCTCTGAGCCCATTTTTCGTTATGAAATTTGCTTTTTTTAGTCCCCTTTGGACAGCTAGTACAAAGATCTTGGGCTTGAGGCCTAATTTTGAGTTTACTAGAATTATATACACTTTCTGCTTACATCTGTTTATTGTTGTGTATCAGTGTATATTAGTTCCTTCCACCTGTATATTGGCTTCCAATTTCACTCGATTTCGCGGCCATGCTCCTTTGGATAAGGTTGGCTCGATGGAAAAAGCAAATGGACCTCGATGGCCCACTTCGAAGATGTCACGACCCAATTCCTCGAGACATAGTGGCACCTACTATATCCCACCAATAGGTAAGCCAATCCGAAACCCAGAACAGCTAGTAGTGGGTAAAAGGGCAGAAACCAAGTGACAGAAACAATAACAACAAAAAGGAATAAGGCAAGCTAAAAGAATACATACATAAGAACTGAATCCCTCCCAGAACCTGGAAGTCACAAATACAGAGCCATACTAAGAGTACAAGTCCCAAAAGTGGACCAACATACAAAAATATACGCAACTACAAAGGACCTATCTCAAGTACAAAAGATGAGCCACAAAATATATGTACAGAAGGAGACGACGATGATCAGGAGGATGTGCTCACCCTCGCCTCCGGATGCTAGCTGCTACTTGCTCGAATGGCGGCGCTAATGGCTGGTGGTCGGTCCTGCATCATGAAAATAGATGAAGAGTGTAGTATGAGTACCAGTGAAAAGGTACCCAGTAGGCATCATAGGTCAGCTAAGTAAGAAAGGTAAAAGCAATAGGAAATGCTAGAATAAAACACAGATAGAGGTCACGAACAAGAAAAGTAAAGTTATGCACACGAGCGTAAGGCAAACAAACCTAAGGTGACTACTCCAACTAGGCCTCCATAAGCCCAGGAGGTACACTCGTGCGCAAATTGAAGTAAAAACCAGAACGGACCCCCATAAGCTCGACAGGTACACAGAGAAGCTAAACTAAGACTAGAGGAGATTTGTAAACCCAAAGCATTACAGAAATGACAGTATTCCCGAGCTATGAAAGAAAGGAAACACAGGGTGAGTCTTTCTATAGTAGATATGTTGATAGAGCCAAACTCTGCAAGGGATAGCATAGAGCCCGGACCTCGAACCTCAGATGTTGACTACCCATAGATAAAGTGATATAACCCAAGAAGGGGGGAACTCTGTATGTCGACTCCATTATGGGAGGGTAAATAAGCAGCAGGAAGTACAGAGCCCGGACCTCGAACCGCGGGTGAAACCTTTTGTTAAGTTACCACAGCAGCGTAAAACTTCCAGCTAAGCCATCCAAGTATTCCCACATCTAAAAGTCATGGGCAACTCTTCGTAACCATCTTCTATATCATATAACCATCTCTCGGTGACAAGAGAACTAGACTGAAGCTGTATGTATTACCGAATGGGCCCAAAGGGCGGCCGAAAATGCATAAAGTTAGGATCATATGGGAATTATGGATTTTAAGGCCACACAACTGAGTTAATTCCTAGCTAAGGCTCATCTCTATCAGACCCAAGTCTGCTATATCTGTCTACCCGAACCTACACCACTCAAAGTCACACCGAGGCAGAAATAATATAATTTATCAGCTCTGAACAATCGTGAGTCTATGGCATCACTAATCTAAGTCTAGACTAAGGCCAAATATGCTCCAATATAACTCATAAGTCAAAACCATGCCAATCAAGGAAGCACGGATGGTGAAATACAACAATTCAAGTACCTGATGAACTCGAAGACAACGTAAATATCAATTTTAACGAACATAGCATACTAATCTAGTTCCCCCCCCCCAATATTCAGGCAAATCCACATACGCTCACACATTCAGACTCAATCTAAAAGAAAAGGGAAGTTGTATCCTACCTGAAGGCCGAATACGCGTGCTCCAAACTACTCTGCATGAGAATTTCCCTTCCGAACGGCTTCGGGTCACTTCCACGGTGTCAAAAACAGAATCACAACTTTGTTACGGTCATTTAGACACTAAATTCGCAAGAAACGGAGGCGGACCAATTTCGGGTTCAAAAATGGGAAAAGTGGGACCCGCATCAGAAATTTTGGAATTAACCCCAAAAATAGGTTCTAAACAGCTCCCTGAACTTTTTTTCCAAATTGGAATACTACTCGGGGCTCGGAACAGTCCCAACACGAATATGTAATGAAAAACCCAAAATTACGCTAAAAATGAACAACAATGGTAGCTGCTATTTACAAGAAATTACGAGAAATGAGGGCCCAACTGCTGAAACCAACCATGACACGACGATTCTCACAAAAAACTCCATAATTTTGGCTCTTCAATCACCAAATTCGGACCTAAAATGGCCAAGAAATCATCTTCCAAAATTTTTCAAAAATTAAGCTCGAAAATGAGCTATGGCAGCAGCTAAAACATAATTATTTCCTCCAACTAAGCTTCAAATACGAATTCTAACCACGCCAACACGTTCTCCTTGAAAAAACACTCAAGATAGCCCCAAGAATCACATAAATCGGACTTGAAATGAGAGAGTTTTGAAGGTTTGAAGTTGAAAAATGGGGCTGATATGGCCTGCACCAGCTATATATATTAGCTGAAAAGCTGATTTTTTTATTCCAACTTTAAAATCTCCGATGGGGTGCTCGGGATTCGTTCTGAATGTGATAAAAAATAATAGATATGCTACCCTACTAAATTTGATATTTCAGACTAAACGGCAGGGTCAAAATTTCCATCAGAGGTCATCTCGATAAAAAGTGGGTCCCACTCCCAAAGGCCATTTTTAACCAAAATCCACCGAGGGGTTGAAAAGGTCGTTCTAGACCAAACTCGACATTCCAGGGCTAACCGTGCTGTCAGAATTTTCATTCGGACACATTTCCAAGAATGTTGACCAAAGTGAACCGCTTGCCAATTTTCAAGGCTAAAACGCTAAAAATGGTTTAAACTCGCACTGAAAGCCTCGGGACTCGAGTCAACCACGCCTCTAGCCTAATTTTGCCATTTCGGAGCTGATGGAACTGTCAAAATTCTATTCTGAGGCCGTTTTTCTGATGAACTGACTAAAAGACACTTTTCAAGCTTCAAAGCCTCTAAAACACGGAAAGCTGCACAAAATCCAAACGAATGACCAGGAGACTGAACTGTTAGTGCCAGCAAGTCATAAATTACTTGGGGTCATTGTAGGAAAGCTCTAACCAATGAAAATAAGGCGGGTACACAAAAATGATCTGGAGGGTCATTATAGAAGATGAGATTTGGTAAACCGTTTTTAAACGTTTCTTTCAATTTGATGCTTATGTATGCTTGAGTTAGTCATCTGCTTGTAGTCAACCAGGATGAGGGCTCACTTGAGGACCATCAATGCTTCTCTAGTGTCGTCCACGTCTAGGGTGTAGGCTCAGGTCGTGACATAAACAAGCATCTCTTCTTAATTCGTTTAATATATATGGAATGTACTAGCACAAGTAGTTGAATTATGACCACCCCCATAGTTTAGATCAAATTATATTTAATCTTGTTCTACAATCATCAAGATGTTTTTCTACTTCATATTTAATTGTGAACATTAATTTATAACTTATGAGAACCGAAAATTTGAATCTTTCGTGCATGAGTTAGATAACTCCGTACACAAAAATTGTCTACTATATAAGTAATGAAAACACATATTAACACAATAATTTATTCAAATAAAGACTTTATTACAATAAATAAAGAAAAAAAAATAGTCCTTACTTAGATTAACTGAAATAAAATATAATTACTCAACAACATGATTAGTAGTAAATCTCAACACAAATAACTACTAGGACAAAGATATAATAGTGTCTCATTAGCTCAATGATGCCAACACTTTTCGTAAGATGATCACAGGTCCTTGATATTGGGAGTACAAGCATCTTCAAAATAATCATTTTCTATCCCATATAGTAGAAAGGAATCGTCTAATTCTGCACATTTAGAAAAAAATATTCATCAAAGTAATATGGTAAATGACATTAGTTATGTGAAAATAAAATATGATATTTCAAGTTCTTGTAACTCATTAAATTTTTCGTTTACTAAAAGACTTATACATTGAGAACCTACCTTATTTAGGTGTGAAAAGATCAAAATTATCCATATTTATAAAAATGTTATCATGAGAGATTAGATGATCCTCTTTTCCATGTGAGTCCTCAAGTGTAGTCTTGTCTCCCTCTTTTGCATTGTCTATTTTCATTGGAGGAGCGACTTCATGTAGGGCAAAGTTTGTAGTACTGCATACTCCTTCCTTATCATTTTCACCTACAAATTATGTGAAGATTTAATATTAAAAAGCAAATTAATGTAGCTAATAGTATTGATTATGTAAAAGAACTCAAACTAAATATTTATACATTAATTGTATAATTCTTGTGATCTATTCAGTGCAATCATTCAACGTTTTGTCGTGAATATAATTCTTGTGATTTATCTAGTGCATTCACTAAAAGATTTTATGGTGAAAAATACATTTATTTAGTGTAAAATTGTATGTGGCCATAGACTTAACATCATTGGCCACCATTTATTCCTAAAAATAAGTGGATTTTAACTTATTTTCTAATATTTGTAGGTAAGTAAAAATTATAATCTCAGATATATTAGTATATAGTTTTGACAAATTAGACGAGGGATGGTTATGATGGTAGGGGTGTGAGGTAGGAGATATGAGGGCTATGTGATTGATTGTGAGATGTGTTGGAGAATGAATATTAAACAATTAGTATAGAATATCACTAATGTGATTGGATGATGGGTATTAGACAATTAGTGTAGAATGTCACTTATATTACTTGTTTTCCCTAATTCCGTAAGAGAAGCAGTTTTTCTTAGTTTTAACATACTTACTTTCCTTTTTTTTTAAAAAATTTCACAAAGTTTGACCAACGAAACATGAAAATAATTAAATGTTTTTTCCAAACCAGACACGTCCTAATTGCATAAATATTATGATTATCTCATGCATTTGTTCACAACCCAACCCATCGGGCCATGCGGGCACCGCACCCACTCTAACACCTAAGTAGGAGAACCATCATATGTCAATAGTTAATACATGCAGAAAATTTCGAAAAAAATGGAAATAAAATATTATAAAAACCTTTAACACAATTTTAGTTAAGACTTGTAAAGAAATTAACACCCCCAAGGATCTAGTCTAAACTGGTACAAGAGCTACTACGAGTACAACTGGACATAATAAATAAAGACACAGCTCCCACCATGCGGAAGGAAAGATAGAAGTTGGTGAAAATTTTCTTCGTCTTCACCTAATGAAACATCACCAACCTGCATCCAGACTATGTCAAAAGACATAGCAAGAGTAGTATCAGTACAAAACACATGTACTCGTAGGCATCATCGGTCAACCTGACGCCCACCACATAACATCAGAAATCAACTAGTAAGATCATGAAATAAACCACTCGCTTCTCTACCTTTACCCTCTCTCAAAATACCTCCGAATTACACTAGTACTCTAACTACTAACCACTTTCTTGATCAACCTAATTACTAGGTACTTGATCATAGTCTAACCATTCTAAAACATAGAAAAGTCCCCAATACAACTACCAACATTCCAACTAACCGCTCACGTCATAGCCTTACTTCCTTTTCATATTACCCAGCCATAGACACATAGTACATTACATCACGCTTTCTGACCACTACACACAAATCCCTTTCTCCAAGTGAAATCCACCTAAGCACTTACTTCACGCTACCCCCACTTTTCACCCTTGCAACTCACGAACCACCCTTGTCTATCCGAATTCACTCAACAACAAGATGCATAACGGGTTAAATCAACAAAGTAGAACAACATAAGAAGATCATCATATTCATTTACAAATCTGGTAAACACAACAAATATCACTTACAAACCACGTTCAATTTCACAACCCTCGAGGTATATAATTATATAAAATCATTAGTCCTCTCATGGAACTCAAACCCAAACAGTTAGCATACCAAAATGTGGTACCCGATCAAATATTTATGCCGAAATGTGGCAACTGATCTCATTATTATGCTGGAACGTGGCAACCGATCCAAGTTAGTGTATCAGAACGCAACAACCGATCCATTCAACAAGCCACAATCACAATCACAAGTACATTCTCAAGTACATGCAATCAAGTCATGATTCATGGCATTCATCATTCGTCTATCTCATTTACAACAAGTGTGATCAATAATGCAACATTCACATACATACATGTATCATAATGAAACAATAACAAACACACATCACACAATCATAGAATCATAACCATCACCTACGAACTACTCACCCACGTATAGCATCTAAGCATGAATTCGGCCAAACTTAACCCTAGTTCATCATCTAAGGCTTCTTCCTAGGATTTAACCATAACTCGTTCGGTGCACGAAGGCCTACGCATAATTCCTACCATTGCTTTACATATATTAAGTAGTGAGCACAGATTTATAACTACTAAATTCATAAATCTAGCCTACCTGGGGGCCAAGTAGTTGAACAAATTTTTGGTCTTTGATTCTTGTTTTCGGAATTCGTGACGGTGATCTTGACTGAAAATTCGCAATCCATCAACATCTTCACGCTAGAAAACTCTCCCTCCCTTTTCCCAAGCTTGCAGCAGCTTTTTGGGGGTTCTAAGGTATTTTTCGACTAAATTAGGTATTTTAGGGAGAAGGAGAAAATAAGAGTTCACGTTATTTACATTTTGTCTCGCCTATCCCGCTCTGGCGTCAACTTACCCCGCCCTAGCGACATTTGTCCTACCCTGGCGGGACAGTGGCCCAGAATTTCCCGATTTTTTGCTTTTCTAATTAACGACGGTTCGGGTCGTTACAATTTGTTAGGAGTTGATTAAAATACATGTATCTAGTGTGAAATCAGCAGCAGTCACAAACTTAACATTATTTGTCAAGTTTACAATCATTTCTTTTTCTCCATAATTGTCTTCATAAGGAAGTCCCTTATCCATATGAGCATTCTTATTATTCTCGATTTCTAATGATTGTGAAATGGGGACTTGCTCTATATTTTTTGCAAAAATAAATGAAGTCTATGTATAAATATTTTTTAAAATGCTTTTTTTATCTTAATTTATATGATAGATATGAAATTTAAGAAACAAATAAATACTTTCAAGAATTATGATCCAAAATTTCCTTAAAATTATTACGTGGTTATAAATTATTTCATCAAACATAAACTAAAATTTTAAAATTAATTATTTTCAAATATTGAGATGCATCATTATTTTTAGAATAAACTAAAATAAGTATATCATGTAAAATGGAACAAAGAAAATAATAATAATCATACCATGGAACTAAAACATTTTCTTTTGGATTAAAAGTTAATTACCAAAAACTATAGATGCAATGACTAACTATATAATGCACGTAGCTTATTGAATGTGATCGTTAAGAGCATGCTTGCTTGGCTAAATTATCAATTCTTCGTTCTTGGCCAAGGTTAAGACCACATGATCATTGATTTCTCCGTGTGCTTTATCTTTAGGAACAACATTTTGAAGCTCCAAGTTTGCAAAAGCTTGTATTCTCTACTTCTTAAAATAATGGTGACATCAAGTGAAGGACATCTATCGAGACATTGGAGGAAGAAAGCATGTCGAATTTTGAAGATCTTGAACATTCTTTTTCTATACACATGATGAGTCGTTGATAAAAATAACTAAAGATAATACTCACACAATATAGCTAATAGTTTTGTTTAACTTAAATTCTAGTGATATAAAAATATTTACACAATCACGTTTGTCATGAAATAGTTATAGGTATATATTATTAATATAAATATCACCTTTATAATAGGTTAAAATTTTCCAAGTGTAAAAAATTATTTTCATTGTATATACAGTTCAAATCCATTTTTATTAGTACATAATGTGGGAAAATGATTTGCAATACATAACACAAACAAAAATTTCACATACTGAAATGTATGAATTTTGTGGACTATTAAATTCATTGTTCATATAAGATGGTGATAATGATAAAATTAAAAAAAAACTTACAAAAAAGGATTAAGCTAGTGATACGATCACTTACCTACACTTTGTGAAAATTCAAACTCCAACTCACTACTTTTGTTCAGGTGAGCAAACACTTTATTTTCACCCTCTTTTACCTTGTCCACTTCCTGTTGGAGAACAACTACTACTTCATGACAATCTAAATTTGTAATTCTTTCAGTTTCTTCTTTCTCAACCAATGATCGCATTAGTACATCATCGTTAGAGAAGTTGGAGGAAGATTGATTATCAAATGCTTTATGGTTCGGAAGATCTTTAAGGTTATCCATCGAGCAAACCTGCTTGGATTTAACATCATTATGGTAATTGTGATTGTCCAACTTTGTGAGATTGTTTTATGTACAACTAAAATTTTAATAACTTACCACACACTCGCTTGTTTATTTGAGCTCGATCATTTCACACATGAGTGCCAATTCGTTTCCTAAATGTAGTTCACCGTTGTTTTCTTTCTGTTTCGTTGTTGTATGCTCTGAGTTTGAAGATTCTTTTTTTCTTTTCTTGGAAGGAAGTTTTGGAGATCCAATCTTGATTTGATTGAAGATAACGTTATAAGAATGATTCTAACAATAAAAAATATATATTTGTCAAATAATTAAACATCTTACCTTAATCTTTTTTACCATATTGGTTTTTGAATCGACTTCTATTTTCATTTTCTCGTAATCATCTAAGATATATCTACACACATCCATAACAGATCGACATAAGAAATGTTTTTTTCATATGATAGTAAACCTACAACACAACAATTCTTTTCATTAGGTTACAACAATTACTAAAGGATTTAACTGTTGCACACTATTATTTTGCACTAACAAATTATTAACTATTCTGCTAGGCAAATTCAATAAGATAAGTATGCTAATACAAATGAAGCAAACAAAATAAGTATACTCTAATAGATAAGATTCTTCATGATAAAATGTAGAAACTATAGCGGAACTAACTAGAAAAACATCTCCTAAATCAAAATGTAGACAAATCATAGAAAAACTACTATAAAACTATCATTTAACTTTTGCATTTTATAAAATATTACATGTCTTATTTTTAAGATTACAAAACTTATATTTTATAGACTCTTACTTGTAAGTATACTTTAAATTATATGATAGTGTAAATAAGACATTATCAAAATGATGAATAAAACATAAACTCATTGTCACAACTAGCTTAGTGATTGATTCATTATCTCTCATTTTCTTGACTTATCATTTTGTTAGTTCCTCATCACTAATTTATAGAATCAAGATATAGTAAACAAATACTAATAATTTAAGTTATATGCAAAAAATAAGATAATAATTTTAGTTACCTTGTCACATTGACCATTAGGGCGCCTTCTCTTTTCACATGTCTAGTCATCCAAGATATCATGATATTTTTTATTAAGTCTGAATGGATCGACTAAATCTTCTCCCTATAATTCGAGTTCATAACAAAGTATTTGGAAGAGTTAACCGTCTCATTATTATGATCAAACCTTGACTTATTAAATTTATACATAAGCAATCTAGAAAAATAAATGCACTAACCTTGTTTAGTTTTACAGTATAAATATTAGTTTCACCTGCTAAAGGTACAACTGCAAGCTAATAGTAGATAGGGCTATGACCTCCACATTAATCAATCTCCTCTTCCTCTTGGTGAGTTAATGGGGAGTTAATTCAGACTCATTCTGCAATACTAGAAAACTTTTATTCAAAATTTCTTGTCATACTTGATTGTGTTTTAAATAAACACTAATTTATAAACTATCATATCATATTTACTTTTTGTGACAAGAAAACTACCTAATTTTAAGGATTACAAATTTTACTTTAATTGTTGTATGCTTATAGATATCTTTTGGATGACTTTATAATATAAAATTTTATTTACAGTATTTGTATATATAAGTTACTCTTTTACAGAATAAAAGAAATAATAAAAATTTGATGCTTTGATGATATAAAACAATTTACACTATATTATATATGAATGTCCATATAAACAAAATGAGCCTCTAGGTGAAAGATATATATACTCACAATATATGACAATGATTTATGAAAAATGACAATACATATATCATCAATTCACATGATAAAGAGAAAAATAAAATTCAATGGTCATAATATCATTAACCAAAAAAATATATGATATTCATACTCGAATAACTATTGTTTCCTTAATTGCTTGAGATATAAAAAAAAATTATTTCTTCTGGATGATGTTGAATAGAAATTATGAGAGTCGTAAGAGTTTATTAATTAGATATTTAAATAAACGTAAATTCTACGTCATAAATATGATCAAGATCATTAGAATTATTTATTTATGTAAACTAAAAATGATCAATTTATTAAGTTTCACTATCACATTAATTATAATGGGCAATGTATGTATCTTTTTTGTATCAATCAAAATTAATTACAATAGTGTATATACAAACATGACATAGTATAATTAAAATAATTTATTTGAATAGTAAATTTCATAATCAATGTCAATATCATTTAATAATAATGTAAAGATGTTTTAATTAAATTAAAAAAATTAAAAAAAACAACAATATATATATACTAGAAGAGCATGGCCCGTGCTTAGCACGGGCCGAACATTTTATATTTTAATGGTGGATCTTTACATCATCATTTGGAGGTTCAAGATAGGGGTTCAATTAAAAGGAAAAATGAAAAAGTAGCACAAGAAAAATAATGACCTGATATTACAAAAGCTCGATAAAGTTGCAACACAATTATAAGCATTTAAAGATGTATTGATGTAGAAGTATGCCAAATAAGTAGATAAAAGTTTACTTATAAGAATACCTTCATTGGAACAAAATAACCTAAACAATGACTAATAAAATTGTTCATCCGATCATCATAAGGATCTTAGATAGTGCTTGTAAATTACACTCCCTTGCAATTCATAGGCCAATGATGGAGTTGAGATCAATCATTGTAAAGTAATCATTATTTTTATAATTTGGCTATGTAGATCAAATTTCCTGAAGTTTTAGAGACCGAATCCTCAAGTATTGAAGCATAGCTCCCTAGAAAATGAAACAATAAGAAGATTAAAGTAATAATTGACAGCTCCATTAACACACTTCTAAAAGTCCCTACATGAAATATGCACAAATAGTCCTCAAGCACCACTGATTTTCAACAAAGGGCAATGATCACATGTGGGAAGTCATCTGGAATAAAAGTCGAGGGTATAAGAAGATCAGACACCATCCAAACAAAAATGAATAAAAAAATTAAATATGTCTGTGTAAAACTACGATCTCGATTAGAGGGGCAACCCAATTCAAGCTCAGTAGTCAGAACTACAATATTAACAATCCAAAGGAGGGCATAGTTCTAACAATTGAATGTTTACTCAATTTTTCAGCAGTTCTAAGATATACAGAAAAATTATGAATTACTTTGATGCTAACCCTCTTCTTTTTCATTTTGTAATTGTCTGCTAACTTGTAGAATAGATGGAATCACACTTGGAAAAACAATGAATTTCAATTATGAAGTTTTGAAGGTTTACTCTAGCCTATCTCATATATATGACACTAAAATTTCAGGAAAAGGCCTACCAAAATTCTCAAATGATAACCACCTAGTAAGGAGTAATTAAACTACACACTGAAAAGTATTGGTTAAGATTGCCTTCACATTCTAGTTGAAGAAGAGGATTCAATATTTAAATTTCACGGATTCATCCTTTAGGTTCTTACAACTGAAAACATTACACTTTTTAAATCACATATGGGTCATGTATCGGGTCGAAGATAATCGACACAATTGAACCCTCAAGCTTATGCTTCATCTGTCACTATTTTCAGACATAAATTTTAAGGAATATAGCAATACATGTAAGTATTACCATCATATGAAACAATCGAATCAATCATAAAGTGGTAATACCAATAATTTGTCTGTGCAAGTCAAATTTCTAGATAACAAATAAGACAACACTTACATGTGGATAGAAGTGCAACCACACTTGAGATTGATACCTGCAATTTCTAATGAACAAGGTACAAACACTTGATCCAAAAACATGAGTTCAATCAAGTTTACGTAATTCGATAAACAACACACAAATCTAACATCAAAGGAACAAACGAAAATAATTTTTATGAAATTATTGGGGGAAAGCTTACATCTATTATTTTTAGAAAAAAGCTCTACCAATATGTTCACTTTTCAACATAATCACCCCTGTCAACAATAACATACCCAGTATAGTCCCACATCTTGATTGCCTCTCTCAAATAGAGATATGTTTTCATTCGACAGCTAAAAATCCAGATGAACCAGAAGGAAAAATCAGCAAGTAAGAAATTGAACTATCTTTCATGAAAGGTTTAAATAACAAAATTGACTAAAATAGTTCTTGCATATAGATCAAGGATTGATCATAATTTTCTTGTGAGTTGCAGTGACTCGCACACAAAGGGATAATCATGTTCATCCATGTCATTACAGACATACAGAACATCAAAGATGTGAACTTCCACAATGTTCTTGTGTCATGAATTTGTGGATGCACTTCTCCTTGTTCTTTTGGTAATCTTGACTGAAGAGTTGTTTTTCTTCTAAAAGCTTTCCATTCATCAAAAATATCTATATTCTTAATAAATAAAGGTATCAATAGCTCAACAAATAAGATAACTCTTGTATTGGTAATGTGACTTTTCAAATTATGTGTTTTTGAATCAAACCACGGGTTTTAGACTTCTTAATATAGGTTAATTCTCTTTCAAAAATAATTGAGATAGCATCAGGCGGTCAGGGTATAAAACTCAAAGGATTGTTAACGTGGCAAACTTCCAGCAAGACAATTAAGGAACATAATAACAAAAGAGCTATCATGAGCATAATAAGAGTGTAATTCTCTCCAGAAATCCCAATAAACTTAATTTATCAAGAACAAACACAAAAACAAAGAAAGATCCATAAACATAATAAAGGATCCTGAAGTACTAACTGAAAATTATCCTAAGATAGAGCAAGTTAATAAAACAATGCATAATGATGACTCGAGAATCTTAAATAAGAGAGAACAAAGAACCTGACCTGCATATTTCAGTAAATATTTCATCAGGTAAAACAAAACTAAAGGCCAAAATGAGTCATTAGGATTATTTGCTAAGGAGACCTACGACTGGGAGGATTGCAAATGAAATATCTTATATGTTAAGGAAAAAACTTAAAAGAAGATTATGCTAGAAGCTCAAGTATAGTCTAGTACATTTTGGAAGATATTTGAGTTTCACAATATCTCAGGTTGTTGTAATCATCTATTAGGTTGCTTTTTCTATTGCAATTTGACACATGTTTATGAATTTATGGAATTTTGTGGTGTACTAATTTTCCTATGTTCATCAAAGAGTGAGAAATAATTTTTTTAAGTGTAGATTCATATTCACTTTGTCAACTTGGATGTCCACCAAATGGAGATATGTTGCATAATTTCAAAGATCATTTGATATGCATGTCAAGTATTGAAGCAACATTCCCTAAAAGCTCTAAGCCAAGTACAAGTAACACTTTTTAGGTCAATAACATAGTATTGTCTTTTGTCTTTCATTTCCAGTTTGTGAGATTAATTTTCTACTCTTTGTTGACGTTCAGTTGTTTACTGTGTATGTGCATTTGTACCTATTTATTTGTATTTTGCTTTGTATGATATTGTTTAGATACTGAGTTTTAAGTATTTATTGTTATCACTTTCTTGACACCAGACACTAATATCTTGGCAAGATATAAAGAATTTAGCTATATGCATTTTCTTGTATCTTTTTTTCTTACTCTTTTCTTGCGGGAGGATATAGATTAGTAGGAAGATAAATTGAATAGTGGAATAATCAGTTACCTTTATTTGTCTATAATGTACAGAATAACTTGGATTTGGGTAGGTTAGCAACAATCCAATATCTCACGGATCAAATTGCAAGTGATGTTAAATTTATCTGTTACCCCAGATTTGCAACTATGTATAGATATCCTCGGGTGGTTTCTATTGCAGGCAAGAAATCTTGTATTAACGGTAAAAAATGGACTTGAAAGTAACATACTTTCACTATGATCTATTCGCGAACAGAGGCATCCATCCAAGCTGTAGTAGAGCTTAGAACTTTGTCATAAAAAGAGACTTTCAAAATCTCTCATGTAATTCCGCTTTTTGTTCTCTTTTTGAAGGAACAGGGAGGAATCACCAAAGCAAGAAGTACAAAGCATTTACATGAATGATGATACTGCAGGAGCAATCACCACATTCTAAATTATTTATTTACATGAATGACTATATTGTAGAAAAAAATCTATAAATTCCACAAGCATTGCTCTAAACTACAGTAGAAACTTGGAAGATGCAATATTGAGACCAAAGTACACAAAATTTTGAAGTATAGGCTGAATTAGTTTTAAAATATCACACATAAAGTAGAATAAGTTCTAAAACAATAATGCCAGAGAACTAACAGACACTTATACTTGAGTAGAAGCGTGTGTTCGTCAATTTCACCGTCTTTAAAATATAAATTTCAGAATTGTTAATGTCCAACTATATAACTCACCACAACAAGATAGAAAGCATATTATTAATTTGTTAAAACTGGTTTCCAACTCGGTCAAGTTTCAATGGCAACAAAATATTTTCTATCAAGTAAAATGGTTGTTTATTAGTAATTCTACTAACAAAACAATGGCTCGATAGTTCCTGGCCAAGGGCAAATATGAAATTCAAATGGAACGAAAAGATAAACGTAATCCAATTGTGACAATATAATAGTAGCTCAAGCAACTTATCAATTTTTGCACTACTAAATAAACTGATAACATATGACTCCTCCCGAAGTAGCAGTAATAGCAAAGATCCTTACCAATTTTGCAGTACCATGGTTGCTCCGGTAGGATCCCCTTTTTTCTATTAGTTAGATCAAATCAACAAAACTCCAGCTTACAACACCTAGATGTGTGTGTTCTTTCATATATATATCTGCAATATCAGCAAATCACATATAAGAACAGATAGCCTGTATAAGTAACGAAATTGGTGCTCGAAATCTAAATCGATGTATTAACATTCTCTAATAACACATGAAAACAAAGAAATTATATTACTCTCTAGAATACAGAACCAAGAATATTTTGTAAATGCCCTCAGAATATTTGGATTTATCAAGTAGTAATTGTTTAACGAAATGGACCCAAATAAAATCTAACCTACATTACTTTTGGTATAAGTATTTACCTTTAATCTCTCATTATAGAGAAGAATGAAGCACATAAAAAATTTGACTTTTCACAGCCGTAGACTCTTCTAGTTCTTTAGTTCCAGAATTCTTCATTGTGTCCTTTGAGTAAATCTTCTCATTAGACTTGCCACCATTTGCCATGTCAATGATGAGTAACCATTGTTGAAAAAAGATCTCATTTTGTTTAGTCTAACATTTAGGGTTTACTCTTGTATCTTCTTTGTTCGTGTACACAGAGAAATTTATATCATACCCAGTTGAATCTTGAGGTCTTTTCTGGTATGTGATAGAAGTCATTGCAAAATTGAGATGGGTCTACAATCTTGTGCATATGAGATGAAGAAGTGGATTCAACATATGAATTCTATCCATGCAATAAAGCAACAAAAATTGGAAGCAGTATCAAAATAATCGAACATGGAATCACCAAAGCAGGACACAAAAAAAAAGACAGAATCTTACGGCGTCCATTAAATCCAACAACAAAGTTAACCCAAACTTCCGGAAGAAGAGGTAGAAATACTCGAGTGAATTGAGCAAAATAGAAAAGTGAAAGAGGCAAAAGAGAAGCTTACCGGTATCGAGAAGATTGCTTTCCCCAGAAAGAACTTGCTTTGGCATACGCGTCATTTGCAGAGAAAAAGAAGCATATACACATAAACAAATAGATGCACATTAAAAGTACCACTCAAATAACTTTGGGTACAATACTCAATTGCAGTGTTAGTCCTAGATGTTGCTGGCTTATAAATAAGGGTAATATATATAAAAACATAAATGAAAGTGACTTTAATTTTAAAGGTGGTTAGATAATTTTTATAGTTATTGAAGAAAAACAATAAACTTGTAAATTACATTATTAAAGAAAAGGTTATTAGATTAACTGTTAGATTCTCACTATTTTTCATCAATATTACAATTAAAATCTAACATACAAATCTAGACAACTAGTATGCTATAAGAATCATTTAACAAAGACAATATAAAATAATAAAATACTTAACTAAAAATCAATCTTTAATCACCTTAGTATTTATAAAATATATTACTGAAATCAATTTTTTCTTTAGATTCGATAAAATGTGATTGCTTATAAAAATAAATTTAATACTAACCATTATAAATAAGAAATTTAATTAGACTTGTTCATTTTTATAATGTGATTAATTGTCGTCTATATGACAAAAAAATATTATCCAAAAAAAACTTATTCTCTTTCCTTTTTTTATCCAAAAGCCTATTGCAATCTCAATTAAAAAGAGAATAAAAAAATTACCCATAATTCTATTTTTTTCAAAAGACATCTAAATTTTATAAAATCTCATTTATTTTCTTAGAATCAAATCAAAAAGTAAAATCTTAATAGACATAGATGTTATGATAAAATTTGTTAAAACAAAATCTTGATACACAATTATTTCTCACAATAATGAATTATTCTCAAACAAAAAAAAAACACATTTAAATATCACCAAAATGTCTTAAAATACCTAGAATTCATGTGTTTTTTCTTATGCACGGTAATGATCAAGATTTAACCGAGGAGTTAAAATCTACGCAATAGATAATAAATTAAAGGGTAAAGCAACACGTAATAGGAAGAACTAGAATGCTAAATTATATTTTCATACTGATGTCCCCAGATATTCTCCCTTGGATGACTTGATACACTAGAGGGTAGTAACACCGATTCACTAATATCAATTCTTTAATTTTCTTGAGCTTGTAAGGAATTAGGAAAAATACAATATAATTATCAAATTTTGGATGCAGAAAAAAATATTATTTATTTATATTCTGTTCTATAGAATTTTGACCTATTAATAATTTATAGTAGAAATTAATTCATCAAATTTTATAACAACATATTGTTACCCTACATCCTCTTATTTTTTTCAAAGTGTGAATCAACTTTTCATTATTCAACATTTATTAAAATGAACAACTAAGAAAACCATTTTATTTTTGTAAGAAAAGTTTTCTACTTTTATAAAATAAATTTTTTAAAAACATTTCTCCAAAAATAATTTATATAAATCGCTATTCAAATTATACTTTTTCTGGATTCATCATAATTTTTAGAGAAAGTACTAAAAAATTATTATTGTAAAACAACATACCGCTATTCGAACAATATTGACTGGGGAAATGTAGGGTATTATTTCATGGAAATTGTTGATTTCAGAAGAAGAATTCATTCTTTTCTGTACAAGCATGATAAAAGAGAGAAAATTTACTCAAGAATATTGATAAGAAAGTATTTTGAAGGATAAATGGAGAGGTGTGTATATATATTAAATGTAAAGAAAATTATCTAACAAATGAGAGTGCAATTATGAGGATCAATTGATATTTACCTCTTTTTAGTATGGAAATAATGTTTTACCATATCTGGTCAATTATTACTTACCAAACTTGAATATTTGTTTTTAGTAATGTGGTTATTACTTAGATTCTAGTATTTATTTTTCTAGATATCAAGTAATTACAATCCTTGTAACTAGAGGTGTCAAATGGGCGGGTTGGGTAGAAATTGGAGATATTAAAATGGGTTGAAATACAAATTGGGTTGGGTTCTAACCCGCCCAAGTTTACTATGGGCTCAAATGGGCTTAAAAGCGGGATTGGTCTTGACTCACCCAATTTGACCCGCTTAATCTCAATAATTTTAATATATTATTATTTATGTTTTATAACTACAATTTGAATTTCAACTCAAGAAAATATAAAAAAAAAGTTACAAATGGATAGATAAATCCTAAAAGATATAAAATAGATAGTAATTCATACCTATAATATAGTAACGTACATTACATCAATGAAAATAAAGAGTCTTAAAATGGGTTGAAATTGGAGATTGAATTGGGTTCAATTGAGGATTTACTTAAAATGGGCGAGGACTTGATGGGTTGAAATTAGACCCAATTCAAATTATTTTGAGCCCAACCCTTAAAACACCTCTTTTCTGTGACTCACCGGCCAGTTGATAATTGTGACTTTTTCATCTGTTTTTTATATCCATCAATGAATATTCCAAGGTGATCGATTATTTCTTACCGATGATTATTATGTCATCCATAATAGGTTAAACAATATACAATCATCTTCTATACATTCCACCCTTCCTCACTAGTCTTTATGTCACTAGCATCTTCATTAATCTGATTTTCAGGATCCATCACATGATATAGAGCCCCTAATTTTGTTCATTTAATAAATCATATATTTGAGGTACTTACAGTTGGTTTCTACTAGATTTCTTGTTCAATAGCATCCATCTCCTGCTTCTACCATCTTCTTTCAAACCACTTCTTCACTAAACAGCATTTGGTATAAGTTTCTTGCAGTACTTACTCCACATGTAATTTGTCCACATAAATCATCTAGTTCTAGTTTTACAAACATAGTTTTGAAACTATCAAATAGATCTTTAAACCCCACTATTTCCTTTTTTCGGAAAGCCCATCTTATCCCAAGACACCTGATGCTTATTGCTACCTTCTTTCTTAGTACTCCAAAGAAATCTATTAAAAATCATATGAATTTAATACAAGATGAACTTTGTGATGAGAATATAAAGTGTACAGTAGAGTCAAATAGTTATGTATAATAGAGTTAGTTAAAAATCAGTTACATTAGAGTTAGTTAGAGTCAAGTTGTTGATTAGTTTATTTCTACCATATTTTTTGATTAGTTATTGTATATATAGTCACATTGTAATGCTTATGTTCCAATTCACATTTAATGAAATCACATTTCTTCTCTCTAAATTCAGTTACTCTCTAGATGAAGTTGACCTCCATTAATGGAGGAATGGAGCTGGTTCACAGATCATGGTGTTAGTTTTGTCATGGTATCAAAGCTACTGGATTGCTCGTAGTTCTCCTGCAATTCACTTCGTAAGCTTTTCTCCTGCAATTGCACAAATTCTTTTGTGTTGTTTCCGATTAGCTGTTTGAAGAATAGTGTTGTGAATTCTTTGCTTCTGTCAATTTTGAGAGCGATCTTCACCTGATTCTCTTCTGGTGGATCCGTTTTCTCGTTTATTACACCAATCAGATTTCTATTTGCTTTCATGCTAAGTTTTTTCGCGAATACTCGAACACCATGGTTGGCATTCAAGATGACCCTACTTCTAGTTCGTCTACAGTTCGAATGGACTTCACTAGTCCTTTTTACTTGTATCCCTCAGAGAGTGTATCATCTTTTCTTTTGCCTGCAATTTTTGATGGCACTGGTTATAGATCTTGGCGAAGGATTGCTCTCAGAGCTTTTAAGTCAAGAGAAAAACAGGATTTATTAATGGAGCAATTGTGCGACCTACTCCCACTAATCCTAATTTCATGTAGTGGGAGAGGTGCGATGGCATGGTCACATCTTGGATTCTGAATTCCTTGTCCCCAGATTTACGTGATAGCCTGAAGTATGTTAACATTGCCAGGGAACTCTGGGTAGAATAGGAAGAAAGGTACAATCAAACCAACAGGTGCAAGTTATATTAATTTGTAGAAGGAGATCAATGACCTTGTCCAAGGCACTCTAGATATCACTGGGTATTACACAAAAATAAAGAAGTTATTGAAGAAAATGAGTACCATTGATGTCAATTCTCAGTGCACTTGTGTGTGCGTGCACCTGTAGGGGTAAAACAAAATTGCACAAGGCTGAATAAGACATGAGACTAATACATTTTCTAATGGGGCTGAATGAGATGTATACAACTATCAGAGGCAACATTCTCATGATGAATACACTTCCTAGCATGGCTCAAGATTTTGCCATATTATCCCAAGAGGAAAAGCAAAGAGTGGTGAAACCTCACAATCATACAACTTTGGATTCTACCTCTCTCAATGCCTATGGACAGACCAACAACAGTGCAGGATACAAGGGGTTCAGGACAAACTACAGTTCATCTAGAGGGGGTGGAACCAATTCTTGGAATACAAACACCAACGCTGTTTTTAGAGGCAATTCCAGTACTAGAAGGTATTCTTTGTTTTGTTACTATTTTAGGAAACCAGGACACACAAAGGATAGATGTTACAAGATTCAAGGGTACCCATCTAATCCAAGATTACAAAAGGGAAAAGGCATAGTTTTTGCAGTAAATATGTGTTCCTCTGTTGTGAATAGGCATCAAATTGAGGAGGAACCTAAACTGAGGAGGAAAATGCCATTGAAATTGTCCAAAGACCAGTATGAACAACTACTCAATATCTCGGGATCTCTACAAGTTGGAAATGGAGCTCCAAATTCAGACAACTGAGACAACATGCTAAATGGAGCTGTGAACTTGGTAGGTATTTTTTCTTGTTATTCCTCTATCACTGATATAGGTGATCTGTCTAGTAAGTGTGTTAAACTGACTGATGGCTATTGGATCATAGATTCAGGAGCATCACATCACATGACCCATGATAAAACCACCCTCACAAACATTAGATCACTTCCATATCCTTTCCTAATTACTCCCTAATGGTTATAAGTTAAAGTGACTGAAATTGGTGATGTTTGTTCAAATCCAGCATTGACTCTAAGGAAAGTATTTTTTGTACCTAGTTTCAAGTGTAATATCATTTTTGTTCATTTTTTAGCACTACAACTTAATGTTGTAGTCAGTTTTGACAAATTTTCTTATTTACTGCAAGGCCCTTCTCTGAAGAGCCCTCTGGAACTTGGTAAAGACAAGATTGGCCTGTACTTCCAGTGTCACAAATGCCATAGCTGTTATCCATATGCTGAGAGAAAATCACCTCATTTTAATTGTCATTTTGTCCCTTTTTTAGGCAACATTGACAAGAACTCAAATTCTAATGTGTACACTACGTCTTTTGCAGAATACTCTCCTATCAATAAAGAAGATTGTACTACGGTTGATCTTTCTTCTTGCTTTACTGATGCTTGTCCTTCATTTACTAAATTCTCTAGTCACACTCATGATGACAAACTCTTATGGCATGCTAGATTAGGACATGTACCTTTTGTGAAAATGAAAAGCATCTCAACTATATATACATGTGAACTTTTCTCCCAAACAGTCTTTTACTCGCACCATATGCCCTATGGCGAGGCAAACTAGGATGCCCTTTCCAGAAAGCACCACCACCACCACCACTAAAGTGTTTGAGTTACTGCATGTTGACCTATGAGGACCATACCACATTCCCACTCATGATGGTTATCACTATTTTCTCACTATGGTAGATGACCACAATAGGTCCACTTGGACACAATTGCTAAGATGTAAAAGTAATGCCCTCCAAACTATCAAAACCTTCGTATCCCTTATAGAAAATCAATTCCAAACAAAGTTGAAAGCCATAAGATCTGACAATGGGTTAGAGTTCACTTTAGCTGAGGAAACATGTTTCTTTCAAACCAAAGGTATCATACACCAAAGAACTTGTCCTTATACACCTCAAAAAAATGGTGTGGTAGAAAGACAACATTAGTACCTACTTGAAACATCAAGATCACTTTTATTTCAGTCTAAGTTTCCCATGAGGTACTGGGGGAATGTGTACTGACTCCCAATACCTGATTAATAGATTTCCCACTCAACTCCTTCGAAACAAGTCTCCATATGAAATATGGTACCACAAACAACCCAAATATTCCCACCTTTTGGTTTTCTTTGTTTTCCCACTGCCTTGAGAACTCACAAGGATAAATTTGAACCAAGAACCACACCTCATATCTTTGTTGGCTACCCATTCAATACAAATGGTTGCAAAGTTTTAAATCTGGCTACCAAGAGAGTTCATATATCTAGAGATGTTACCTTCCATGAAGAGGTTTTTCCTTTTGTTATTGCCCCTGATGGTTCTAGTTTCAATTCCATTTTACAGATGTTTATTCATGCCACTAATATACCTTGTATGCCCGGTAAAATGAACACTTGCGCTAATGATGATTTGCTGAACAATCTCACACCACATGAGGTCACTAATAATCAAGTAATTAATTAGTAATACCAATATGAATATAATACCACCTGTTGGCCTATATGAACCTGCAACACAAAATACCTTGTCTAATCCCAATGCTTCTATGCTCAATGATAGTTTACCAGAACCTACTTTACTAGCACCCAAAAGAACAACCAGGACCATTCATAATCCTAATTGCCTAAAAGAATACAACTACACCTTACCTAAGTTGCACTCCCTCACCTCTTTTATGTCTCACCAAGACCATGTCTGTTTCACTAGTCTTTGTTATGATAACCAGCAGTTAGTGACAACCATATCGTACTGTAAGGCTAATTCATTTGAAGAGGAAATATTGCACCATTCCTGGAAGCAGGCCATGACACAAGAGTTTGAAGCCTTGTATGCTAATGACACTTGGGAGGTGGTCATATTTCCTGATGGGAAGAAATCTATTGGATGCAAGTGGGTAAACAAAATCATGCATAAGGCTGATGGAAGTGTGGAGAGGTTCAAGGCTAGATTGGTAGTCAAAGGTTACACACAACAAGCTGTGATAAATTACACTGAAACCTTTTCACCTGTGGTTAAAATGACCAACGATTGTTATGCAGTAATATAACCCAACTAGTGAGTTGGGGTCGAGTCCCAAGGGAGTGGTACGTAGATGAGAATTAATAACCAAGTAAAAATATGCTCTAGTCAATCATAGCTAATAACATTTACAAAATAAAGCATAACTTAAATTAAGGCTAACACAAGTGTTAAATATCAAATGGGGGTTTTGTAATTATCAACTAAAACAGCAAATAAAACGAAAATACGAATATGGAGACGAGATTCTTGGGATGTGATTGGATTATGGGCCAAGGTAAACAACCGGGTAATTGCAATTAATGGTAAATAGTTGTAAATCCGTAAATAAGCTAGAATTTAGTGGGGATAAACTTTCTCTCGAATAATTTATCCCGAATCAAATTGATTTCTCTCGAACACCAATAAGCAGCAATTAAGACCAGCCTTCACCTTAGTCCATTCACTCTCTCGAGGTGAATGTGTGGAAAAGGGTTTAGGATTCACTCTCTCGAGCTGAACCCACGACAACCCAATACACATAGACCATCGAATCAGTAATTTTGGTTTTAAAACCTCTCTCGAGCAAGACAAAAATACAAAGTTAAGATTGTATTTGCCACTATAAACCCATTAAATTCAACCACAGTTACTGACCGAAATCACCTTTAAACATCAAATAAACTATTAACTAACAATACCAGCAGTTAAATCAACCCATAATCACATAATCACATCCCAAGAATTGGGGGTTTAGCTAGACATAGTAAAAAGATAGAAATCGATACCGAAATGTGTTTCCATCAATTGGGTATGATTAATATTGTCTTTACAAATGTCTAAGATGAAGAATCTTCAACGCGCACATCTAATTTCTTAGAAATTGAAATCTTTAAAGCTAAGAAAAAATGTCTCCAAAAATAGTTCTAAGTTCTAAAACTAAATAATAAACTTCATATTCTAAAATTGCATACTAAACTAAGAATTTAAAAACGTATTTATAGTCGTTCAAAAATGTGCTATGAAGGACAAATAAGCGCAGTTAGTTGGGGTTGCTGATTGATGCTTATTGTGGCCAACGACAGTAACCTACGGTATGAGTGTCTACAATCGTCGATAGTATAGTAACCCAACTAAAGGTTGGGGTCGTGTCCCAAGGGAGTGATTTTGAGAATTAATAGAAAAATAAAATTTCGGTCTAATTAGTCGTAGCTAAAGACATTAACGAACAAAAACATTGTAAATTAAAGGGAGTGACACAAAAGTGTCAAATATCAATTGGGGGGTTTTGTCACAAGTTGTAAAAATAGCAAAAATTAACAAGAAAATCAAGTATGGGGAAATGTTTTTGGGGTTTGACCGCAATACAAGTTGAGATAAATCGTTGGGTACATACTTTCAATAGAAAATTTGCAAGATAATAGTGACTAGGATAAGCTTTAGATGGAAAAAAGTTCCCTCTCGGGCAACTTACCCTGTTTCAAATTGGTTCCTCTCGGACACCCATTTGCCGCATGAAGACCAGCCTACGCCTTACCCCACTCACTCTCTCGAGCTGAGTGTTTGGATATGGGACTAGGGCTCACCCTCTCGGGCAACTTACCCTGTTTCAAATTTGTTCCTCTCGGACACCCATTTGCCACATGAAGACCACCCTACGCCTTACCTCACTCACTCTCTTGAGCTGAGTGTTTGGATATGGGACTAGGGCTCACCCTCTCGGGCTGAAACTCATGTCGACCCACTCCTTAGGCCATCAGTCTAGTGGTCTTGGTTTCACAACCTCCCTCTCGGGCAAGCCGAAAACACATGGATTGTTTTATATTTGCAACTACAAAGCCATTAATTGAAACCACAACCACTAGGTGAAATCACCATTAAAATACATCTACCCTATAAGCAAGCAAGACCCAACAACAATATCAACACATATTTGCTAAATCACACCCCAAGAATGGGGTTTTTAGCCACATATCAGGAAATAACAAAATACACCTAAAATGATACTAAAATCAGATGGGTATAATAAATTAAACCTTGATTTAAGCAAAGGAAGAAGAATAGAGAAGACCCATGATATACCGTGAGTTTACGGTATTTCTAATACATTTCACTTACAAGTTGTGAGAGATAGCTGAAAGAAATGCAGAAACAGGGCATTCACGGAGGTGATCTACGGACCGTAGGTCCATTCACGGTCCGTAGGTGATGACCAAAGATCAGCAGGCATGGTATTGAGGACGAATCAGGGAAATCTAACCAAGTGTGGAACCACGGTGCCTACGGACCGTACTGTTGATCCGTAGAGTGATACTGTAAGGGTTCCAGTACCTGATTTTTGAAGATTCTAAGTGTGGAGCTACGGAGGGGATTGACGGACCGTAGGTCGATCTACGGTCCGTACTGCTGGACCGTCGTTTGCTTCAGAGAAGCTGATTTTTGGAAGCTGAAATATTTTCTAAGTCCCGATTGACGGAAGGGACTTACGGACCGTAGATCCATCGACGGTCCGTAAGTTGGTCTCATGGATTGAAGACGCGTACCTGAAAAAAACTTTCCTTTATTTGATTCCTTTTGTTATTTAGGATTTGTTTTCTATAAATAGGACATGTAAACCTCATTTTTGGGGGTTAGACACTATTATTCTATTTTGTCTTTGTAACTTTGGAGAGTAATTTGCAACTCTAGCAATTATTGATTTCCCAAGTTCATTTTGAAGATTTTGGCTTTCCAATTCAAGTTAAATTTCTGGGTTTATCATTCTCTTTACGTAAGTTCATGATTTCTTCATCTACAATTATGAATTGTGTTCTTGCCAATATGAGTAACTAAATCCATAACTAGGGTTGTGGGAACCATGAGCGATTAACAAAGTATGAATATTAAATAAGCAATTCTTGACTAGTATTTTGCATGCATTGATAATTCTTTCGTTTAGAAGTCTTTTTAACGGTGGCCAACGTTAGCACTCGCCTTGTTACTACTTGCCAGACCAAGGAGGTAATTAACAAGAAAAGAATTATTAACATAGATTTAGTGTGATACTATCTAACAGGCTAATGTCGATTGGTGTGAAGTAATAACTAAGCCAAACATCAATTATGATGTCTAATATGAGGTAAAGGTAAGGGTTAGTAAATTATACACACGTAGCCGGACCAAGGTGCGAGGTGAAATTCTCTAGATGCCGGACCAAGGATTTAGAGATACCTAACTTATCACTTTGCATGTAATACACTAGAAAAGGATTGCTATTACTAGGATTACTGCGTTATGAGATTGTGGGGAACACGTATACCGTAGTTATTTCTCTTATCTTGATAACAACCAAAGTTGAGTTTGATTATTGATTACTTATTAAGTTCTTACGATTTGTTTCACATAAGCACAACCCCCCTTTTATTACTTGTTTTTAGAAATAATTTGACTAATTAAATATAATTGTTAGTTAAAGTAAAGTCTAAACCATTTTCCTTGTGGGATCAATCCCAACCTACAAGTTGGGTTCTTTTACTTGATAACGATCGCTTATACTTCTGTAAGGAGGTGTAATTTGAGCGTATCAAATTTTGGTGCCGCTGCCGGGGTTTCTGGCTTTTAGATTTATTTTTAACTACATTATTGAACGTTAGTCAAATATTTCCTAATTTTACTTTTTTTTCTTTGTTTATGTCTCTCTCAGGTTTCGACTCTAGTGTATGCCAAATACACGGAGCCAAGGTGAACCACTTACTCCGTACGATCCAGAGTTGAACAGAACTTTGTGAAGAATGAACAATCAAGGACTTCCAGTTAATCCTATCCGAGGAAATCTAGATGAAGCAATTTAGTTACAGCAGCCAAGAGTAGTTGGTGGGAAAAACCGGGGTCTAGCTGAAAATCAATTGGGAGATGCAGTGAGAGTGCATGGTCCACCAGGCCCACAACAACATGACAACTATCGGGGCAACATCGACATAGCAGACTCCGATGGACCCATTGTCCTACCTCCACTACCTCCAGGGCACACACTTGTGGTGACTAGTAGTTTGATGCAGATGCTTACAGCAAGGGGCCTATTTTTAGGATCGCCATCGGAGGATCCACATGCTCACTTGGCCAAGCTAAGGGTGATTTGTAAAAGTTGTGTAGGTAGACCAGACTTGGATATGAATGTCATTGGATTACGAGTGTTCCCTCTGTCATTGACAGGCGATGCTGCAGTATGGTTCACTGAGCTTCCTTATAACTCAATTTTCACATGGGACCAACTAGATGAGGTGTTTAAAGCAAAGTACTATCCAGTGTCTAAGAAGCTCAATCACAAAGATAGGGTCAACAATTTTGTGGCATTACCTGGAGAGTCTGTGAGTAACTCGTGGGACAGATTCACTGCTTTCGTAAGAAGTGTCCCAAACCACCGTATTAACGATGAGTCACTGAAGGAATATTTCTATCGAGGACAGGATGATAACAATAAAGCAGTACTTGACACTATTGCTGGAGGTTCATATGGTGATTGTACATATGCACAGATTGCTGAAAAATTAGAGAGAATCTCTCGTAACAATAAAGTGTGCAGCACTAGGAGGTCAGATACTGGGAGAAACACATTCGCCGTTCATAATGCAACTGTTAACTCTGCAAATGATATTCGTGAGGAGATGGCTCAGATGAGGACAGAGTTGGGGTTGGTATTGAAGCATGTGAGTGGAGGAGCAGAAAAGGTAAATGTTGTAAACTACTTAACTAGAACTCCACCACCAGTTGAGGAGTGTTACTATGAAGAGGACACTTATGCGGTGAACGATCAGACGGGGGGTTTTCGACCAAATACCCAAGGATCCAACACGGAAAATTGGCGCCAAGGTCAAGGAAACCAAGGTCGGAACTATGGAAATTACAATCGAGAGGGTCACTATGTCCGAGATGGGAACTTCAATCGCGACAACAACTACAATAGGAACAACTATGGCAACAGAAATGATCGGGTTGGACCCTATGTTCCCCCTCAAAATCGGGAATCTGGTGCTAGGGAAGCTGGAGGTAATATGACGCGTATCGAAGATATGCTGCAGATGATGATGAGAAGGTTTGATGCGACTGATGAGATGTGAAGGAGATGAGAAACGACTTATCTGGTATTGGTCAAAAGGTTGATGCCCATGTAGTGTCAATAAAGCATATAGAGCAGCAGATGACACAATTGTCTACTACAGTGAACCCGCGTCAACCTGGCACTTTTCCTAGCAACACCATCCAGAATCCAAAGAATGATGGTCATTGTATGACAATTACTACTCGAGGGGGTAAGCAAACCATAGATCCACCTATGTCATCTGTGGTGGAAGTTGAGATTAGAAAAGAAGATGATATGATAGAGGGTAGACCAGATTCTGAGAAAGTAACAGAGCAAGAGGTGGAGATATCTCAGAAAGTGGTGCCCATACCTAGACCTCCACCACCTTTTCCACAGAGGTTAGTGAAGAAGACTGAAGATGTTAAATATCGCAGGTTTATCACCATGCTGAAGTAGCTTTCTATCAATGTTCCTTTGATAGAAGCCTTGGAGTAAATTCCTGGGTATGCAAAGTTTATGAAAGATATGGTGACAAAGAAAAGGTCTGTGAGTTTTGAAGATGATGATAGATTGCAGCATTGTAGTGCTATTGCTACAAGATCTCTGGTGCAGAAGAAGGAAGACCCTGGTGCTTTCACGATTCCATGTACTATAGGGTTGTTACACTTTGCTAAGGCATTGTGTGATCTTGGTGCTAGCATCAACCTCATGCCTTTGTCTACTTACAAGAAGTTGGGTCTGGGGACCCAAAGCCCACTGCAATGCGGTTACTAATGACTGATCGGACTGTGAAGAGGCCCATAGGTGTGCTCCATGACATGCTAGTGAAAGTAGAGTCTTTTATCTTTTCGGCGGATTTTGTGATTCTTGACTGTGAGGTTGATTTCGAGGTCCCCATCATCCTTGGAAAGCCATTTCTTGCCACAGGGCGTGCGTTGGTTGATATGGAAAAGTGACAGATGAAGTTCAGATTGAACAATGAAGAAGCAACTTTCAATATCTGTAGGTCCATGAAGCAGAATGGTGAGCTACAAATAGTATCTGCTATAACTTGCAGAGTGGAAAGTGGGTCAGAAGTGCAAATTGAAGAGCGATTAGGTGTTGAGGCACTAGTAGTAGTCATGATGAATTTCGGTAGTGATGGTATTGAAAAGTATGATGAGTTGGTAGCCGCACTTGATAAGTGTGAATACCGGTCCAAACCAAAGAAGTATGAGCTAGACATGAAGAATCGGGAGTCCCCACCCACAAGACCATCTATTGTGGAGGCACCGAAATTGGAGCTTAAAGCTCTACCACACTTGAGGTATGTATATTTAGGCGAAGAAAATACTTTGCCGGTCATCATTGCATCAGATTTGAATGCAAGGCAAGTAGAGTGCTTGGTGACTGTATTAAAGAAGTTCAAGCGAGCGATTGGGTGGACTATTGCAGATATTATTGGGATTCCCCCCGGTATCTGCTCTCACAAAATCCAACTCATGCCAGATCATAAGCCCAGTGCTGAGCACCATAGAATATTAAATCCGCCTATGCAAGAGGTAGTAAAAAAAGAGATCATCAAGTGGCTGGATGCGGGAGTTATTTATCCTATTTTAGATAGTAATTGGGTATGTCCTGTGCAATGTATGCCTAAAAAAGATGGTATGACTGTGGTTCAAAATGAAAGAAATGAGTTTGTTCCAATGAGGCCTGTCACTGGATGGAGAGTTTGCATGGATTATCGGAAGTTGAATGCGTGGACAGAAAAAGACCACTTTCCTATGCCATTCATGGACCAGATGTTGGATAGGCTTGCAGGCAAGGGTTGGTATTGTTTTCTTGATGGGTATTCAGGCTACAATAAAATTTCTATAGCTCCAGAAGACCAAGAGAAGACTACCTTCACTTGCCTATATGGGACTTTTGCTTTCAAACGGATGCCATTCGGATTGTGCAATGCTCCAACGACCTTCCAGAAATGTATGATGTCGATATTTTCTGATATGGTGGAGGACACTATTGAAGTGTTCATGGATGATTTTTCAGTTGTAGGTGATTCATTTGATCATTGTCTAGAACATCTGGCCGAGGTGCTAAAAAGATGTGAAGACTGCAACTTGGTGCTGAATTGGGAGAAATGTCATTTCATGGTAAAAGAAGGTATAGTGTTGGGTCATCGAATTTTAGAGAAAGGTATTGAGGTTGATAGAGCTAAAGTTGAGGTAATAAAAAAGCTTCCACGACCCATCTCTGTAAAAGGTGTTAGAAGTTTTCTTGGGCATGCAGGTTTTTATAGGAGATTCATCAAAGATTTCTCAAAAATTGCACATCCCTTGTGCAAACTGCTCGAGAAGGAGAGTAAGTTCTATTTTGATGATGCTTGTCTTAGAGCATTTGGAGAGTTGAAGGAAAAGTTGGTTACAGCACCTATCATTATTTCACCGGATTGGGAACAACCGTTTGAGCTAATGTGCGGTGCGAGTGGAGTGGCGCTTGGTGTAGTATTGGGTCAAAGGCGCGAGAAAATTCTTCACCCTATTTACTATGCTAGCAAAGCTCTAAATGTGGCCCAGAAGAATTATATTGTGACCGAACAAGAACTTCTTGCGGTGGTTTTTGCATTCGAAAAATTTCGTTCCTACTTGCTTGGTACTAAGGTCATCATGCATACTGACCATTCTGCATTGAGGTACTTGATGGCGAAAAAGGATGCAAAACCACGATTGATTAGATGGGTATTGTTGCTGCAAGAGTTTGATTTTGTGGTAAAAGATAGAAGGGGAACCGAAAATCAAGTTGCCGACCACTTGTCCAGATTAGAGGAGGAGGCCATGCTAAAGCTTAGAGATAGGGCTGAAATTAATGATGCTTTTCCAGATGAACAGGTATTGGTTGCTTCTAATGATTTGATTCCTTGGTTCGCAGACTTTGCTAATTATTTGGCAAGCGATATTGTGCCAGCCGATTTGTCTTTTCACCAAAGGAAAAAGTTTATGCATGATGTGAAGAAATTCTTTTGGGATGAACCTTATTTGTGTAGTAGTTGTGCTAATGGGATTATTCGTCGCTGTGTGCCTGAGGTTGAGATGTTGAGTGTACTTGAAGCATGCCATTCATCGCCCATTGGTGGGCATCATAGTGGTATTCGGACTGCACATAAGATTTTACAGTGTGGATACTATTGGCCTACCATCCACCAAGATGCTCATGATTTCGCCAAGTCTTGTGATCGTTGCCAAAGAGATGGAGGGATTTCAAAGAGGCAAGAGCTCCCTATGAATCCCATACTGGTGATCGAATTGTTTGATGTATGGGGCATTGATTTCATGGGTCCATTTCTGAGTTCATATGGGATGAAGTATATTCTGGTTGCTTTTGATTATGTATCGAAGTGGGTGGAAGCAGTAGCGCTCCCCAACAACGAAGGTAAGAGTGTCACCGCATTCTTGAAAAAGAATATCTTCTCCAGATTTGGTACACCGAGGGCTATTATTAGTGATGGAGGCTCTCACTTTTGTAATAAGTTGTTTAAGGAACTACTTGATAAACATGGTGTCCGTCACAATATAGTCACTCCTTATCATCCACAGACTAGCGGTCAAGTCGAAGTGTCCAACTGAGAAATCAAACAGATATTAGCGAAGACTGTGAACGCCAATTGGACGAATTGGTCAAGGAAGGTTGATGATGCTCTATGGGCATATCACACTGCATACAAGACCCCCATAGGTATGTCTCCTTACCAACTTGTGTATGGGAAATCTTGTCATTTACCACTAGAGCTAGAGCACAAGGCGATGTGGGCAATGAAGAAGTTAAATTTGGATTGGAGCACTGCATCTAATCAAAGGATGAATGACTTGAATGTGCTTGATAAGTTTCGCCTAAAAGCTTATGAAAGTTCAGCCTTATACAAAGAGAAGATGAAGAGGTATCATGATCAACGAATTGAAAAGCGAGAATTTGTGGTTGGTGATCTTGTGCCGCTATTCAACTCTAGGTTGCGCCTATTTCCAGGCAAACTCAAGTCCAAGTGGACCGGGCCATTTTTGCTCACAAAATTGCTCTCGCATGGAGCTGTTGAGCTTGAAAATAAGGATGGAACAATGTTTATGGTGAACGGGCAAAGGATCAAGATCTATCTGGGAAATGCTGAAACTGTGCAAGAAGTGATTGAGGCCTGCAATCTTGATGAAGTCTGAGTAATCAAGACACCTGCGTCGTGCCGCGACGTTAAATCAAGCGCTGCTTGGGAGGCAACCCAAGATGTACAATCTAGCCAACGATAGGGTTCTGTTTTCCATTAAGTATTTTAGCTTTCTTTGATTACTTGCGTCTTTGTATCAATGTAGGTAGGGGCTTCAGTATTTTAGTTCTTAGTGTTGGCTAGAAGTAATATAGGGTCCGTGTCTAAAAAGTGTCCAGAAAATGTAAAAAAAATAATAGCCTATTGGTTGCTACATGTGCAGGTACACCACACAATTAATCTGCAGAAAATGGTCTGGTGCAGAGGTCTACGGATCCCATCGACGGTCCGTCGATTGATCCACGGACCGTCAATGGTATCCGTACATCCCAGGTAAGTCCCTAAATTTGTCCAAGTATAATAGTGATCTACGGTCCCGATCTACGGACCGTAGATCGACTCACGGACCGTAGACGGGGCTTCGTGAGTCCAAACCCTAAAGTTGTCTGATCCGACCCGGACCCCCATTACTTTAAAGGCCCCCTGTTTCAAACCATTTCCCTTCCCTCCATTACTCCCAAAACCGTTTCACCCACTCTTTAAACTCCCCAAATCACTCCATAACTACCACATAATGACCTCCCTTCCATAAATTCCCAAAATCCCTTCCATACCAAAAACAACCCATCCCATAATCTACCAAAGAGGGTCCGGTGTTTGGTCAGTAACGAAGAGGTGACTCTTTGGTCTTGCTAAGCATAGTTTCATCACGCAGTCACCCCACTCCTTGTTGCTTGTAAGGTAATTGACTTTCCCTTCACTTTGAATTTCGATTCATAGATTGAATATAGAGAGTCGGGAGTTGGGTCTTGACCTTGGGTAATTGTTAGATGAAAATGCATGATAAACTTGAATATTACAATGCCCTTGGAATGATAGATAGTGATTGTATAGCATTAGTGTATGTGATCGTAAATACTATATGCTAGTTTCGACTTAGGGTTCCACATCTAGTCTAAAATGTTTGGTATAATAATCAGTGGGAATCTTAAGAATGACGAACTAGCATAATTTAAATTTATAAATGCATGATGAGGTTGTGTTAGTGTTGAAAACAAAGGAAAAAAATGTATGATACCTGTCACTGATGGCTTCCACGATACCCCGTCTACGGACTGTTGATCTATCTACGGACCATAGATGTTGTTCGTAATTGGATGCACCTGAAAAACTTCACCAAGTGTGAAACCACGGAGGTGGACTACGGTCCATAGGTCCATATACGGACCATTATGCACTTCCTTGGTTTCAATCTGCGACCTATATGTCAGGCCCCCTGATCCACGGAAGAGATCCAAGGATCGTAGATCAGTCTACGGACCGTAGGTCTCCTCCGTGAATGACCACTGTAGCATCTGTCAATTTTTTTTGTGTGGACTTAGTTGAGGGTCGTTACCAATTCTAAAAGTTTCTTTTGCTGCGTATAGTTAGTGTTGGCACTAATATGGTTCCCGCAAGTACGATGGCACCCAAGAAGATGGTCAACTACTCAAAACGGGGCAAGTCCAAATCTATTGCCCCTAGTTTCCGGTTAATTGGTGAGGACACCGACAACGACTCTGACCCTTCATATGTACCTCTCAACCATAGGGCTTCTCGCGCTGCACCCAGAAGCACCCCCCGGAAGGTGCTCCCCGACGTAGTCACTGTCTCCCAATCTGATGAGGAGCACACACTGATCGGGTCACCAACTGGGGCTGCTTCCAGTTCAGAGGGACCTATGTCCGGGTCCGAGTCTGCCCACTCTACACAATCAGAGTGTGTCCATGCTACAGGGTCCGATGCCAAATCATCCACAAGGTCTGGAGAGAATGACCAAGCAGCCTGGTCTGACGAGGCAACTAGCTCAGAGTCCATACCTGCACCACGAAATGATGACCCCACTCCTGTAGCCGGCGAGCTGAATAGGTGGTGTGTAGAAGGTCAATGGCAAATCTATCGGGATGCTAAGATGGTCAATGACAAACAAAAGATGGCCCGACTAATTCAAGAGGAGCGCAGAGTCCTCACGGGGAGCTTGCATACTGTTCTAGATATTCACCAGCTATTCAAACTTTACAAGTGTGACTGGATGGCTCCAGACCCAGGGACATATAGCGAGGAGATTGTTCGGGAGTTCTATGCTTCCTGTGCTGCCACTCTCCGCGGGTCCATTTCCAAGCGGTCAAAGCCACTAGCTCAGGCTCCGCTCACTTCCACCTTGGTTCGAGGGTGTCCGGTTGACATATCACCCGCCACCATTAGCCGTTTTCTCTATGGTCCTACCACGGGCCACTCTTGGTCTCCTAACACTTCAGAGTTTGATTACCGCTGGGACATCGTGCGGAGTGACGCTTTTCAGAGGAATGCTAAGCAGGGAGAGACTGTGATACTATGGCTGGCCAGGTACATTGTTGCGGATGGCGAACGGGCGGAATGGGTCGCTGCTCCACGGTTGGGCATCCGGAAGGCCATGTTAAATTTTGCAGCCAAGTTCTTCTGGCTACTAGTGCGTAATAGAGTGTCGCCTACAAAAGCTAACAATCAAGTCACTTGGGACAGAGCGGTGATGGTTGCAGCATTGGTAGCAGGAGTAGAGATCGACTTTGCCCGCATGCTGCTGGCAGAGATTCACGAGAGAGCTTTCAGGACCTCCACCACTTAGTCCCTCCCATGTCTGATTTTTCATTTGTGCAGGGATTCTGGGGTGCCAATCTGGTATTGCGACAAGTTAGTCCACCCTATAGGGGCATTGGACATCGGCCTTATTCGGGATGACGCAAATATGGCAGCACCTCGCAGAGAGCCTCAGGTTGAGGTACCGCCTTTGGGTGCCGATCTTGCAGACACAGTGGGGCAGACACAGGGAGATGACCTTAGCATCCCCGATCACACCGACACTTTTCGAGGCTCCTCATCTCAGGCAGCTAGTATGGATCCTATCTCTTCCCAGTCCACACCGCAGTTAGGAGCTACTGTGGTCCCTTTGGCCAGAGTCCAGAAATTAAAAGCTCAGATGGCCACCCTCCTGCATCACATCCAGCCGTGGATGCAAAAGTCCATCGCCGAGTCAGAGGCCAGAACGGAGTGCAGGATGGAGGGGATGATGGACCGTAAGGTCCTGGCTGTTAATAAGCGGCTTGATGGCTTTGAGTTGCGAGTCCTCGAGCGATCAGCTCCGGCCATAGACTTATCTGCTTTGCAGGCTGACATAGCCAGCCTCCGGACTGACATAGCCAGCCTCCGGACTGACATTGATGCCATTCTTGTTGCACATTCAGTTGAGACTCAGGCTGCCCCTACTGCGCTGGTTGATGATACAGTGCTAGATGCTCTATTCAGTGGCATCGCCGAGGAGGGGCCTGTACCGACACGTGCCAAGGGCAAGCGGCACCGCTCTCATCGCACGGAAGAAGAGAAAGCTCAAAAAAGACAGCACAGGCAGGAGAAGGAGGCTAGGAGGGCTTTGATTGCAGATGAAGAGTTGCGCTAGCAGAGGGTGCGTCAAAGAGCTGCACGGGCATCGAGCTCTGCCCCAGTTGCAGAGGTTCAGCCTATTTTGAGGGGCGTTGTGAGCACCACTGATAGTGCGGAGCGGTTGATAGAGAGCACTACTGAGGGTGCTAGGATTGCTGAGGTGGGCACTACTGAGGGTGCCCCAACTGATGTTCCAGAGGGCTCCGGGAAACCGGAGCCCCCTGCTTGTTGATGATTCGTCGGCACTTTGCGCCACAGGTTTGCTTCACCCAAATCCATTTTCTTTTACTGTTTATGTATGCATTGTGGACAATTGCATCTATTTTTGTTGGTGGTGGGGTAAATGGTTTGTGAGTGATAGGGTAAAGTCTGTGTAACCCAACTAATGAATCCTCTCTTGGGGTTTTCTTGCGTGTGTTCTTTTCCCCCAAGAGACTGTTTAATTATTGTTGAATCGGCATGTCTTAGGATTGTATGTGTAGAAGCATGATACAGAATGAAGCATGATGGCTTATAAAAAAAATGATACCCGTCATATTCTGGGTTGTATGCTAGAAGTAGGCTATGATTAGTTGATTTTGTTGGCTCTGAGTATGACATAGTAAAAATCGACTTGATGACATGACTAGACCTGAAACTTGAACTGGGTAATCTGATAATCTGATAATGAAACTATGTGCCAAGAGTGGGTGAGAATCATTGACTGTTCAAACGGATTTGTGCAAAACTAGAACTTGCTCGGTTAGTCCTGCTAAGACAATTCAATCTAGAGGATAGGAAGTGATCATAGGTCATTGTTCTGAAAAATCCACAAATTGCCTAGAAGGATTCAACCAAATGAAATAATTATCCCCTTTGATCCAACTTTGAGCCTAAAAATAAACCATTTCTTTCTAAAACCCCGAACTCATTTTCCCATAATCTACTATGTTGGCCCCGGTCCCTCCTTGGACATGTGCACTTTGACTTAGGCCAATAGCCTAAGTTGAGGGTGGCTAATGTAAAAAGTAACTTCAATCTTGGCCCTGACCTGACATCGGGTATTGTGCACCTCAACTAACGAAAAATCCATAAGTTGAGGGTGGCTATGAAAGAGGAAGCTGAAAGAAAAATGGGTATGAAAAGAGTGAAAAAAAATAAAAAAAATAAAAAAAAAAAATAAATGAAAAAAAAAGAAAAGAAAAAGGGGAAAATGTGAGGAAATGATGTGACTTGTTAAAAGCGAAAGGAACAATAAAATAAAAGAAAAATGAGCTACAAAGTCTAAAGTCACATCCGTGGTTGAAGAAAATTAAGGGAAAGAAGGTAAAACAATAATATGACAAAAATAGGGCGAAAAGAGGTTAAAATCCTAGTGTAATGACAAGGAGGGCAGAAAGTCACCAAGCAGTACCCAAATGTACCACACCTGACCCTGAGCCTACGTTACAAGCCAATAAAGTCCTATAGTGATCCTAGAGTCTAGTTTGAAGAGTCTAAGCAGTGAAAATAAGGGCAAGCTGATGGCAGTAAGCACTAATTGCATTTGAAATTACTTCAGAGCGTGAGTGTTGAATAAATCCTTGTACCATGAATGACATTAAATTTTTGCGAAAAGGGAATTTCGTTTGAAGTAAGGGCACTAGTTACATCGTCGGAAAGTTGGTACCTGGGTGACAGTGAGAAGGTGTCTGTTGTGTGTCAGTTAGTTGGTCTGTGTCATGATGTGATCCACATGAGTTGGCTTGTCGAGTCTAAGAGAACGAATGTGCACCCGAACAATGAGGAGGTAGAGAGCCATGTGATTGCTTGAGTTTAGAAATTCTTGGTTCTATACAAGTGTCCTTTAGAGTTGTAGTGCGTCGCTTGAGGACAAACATTTAAGTTGAGGGTGATGATATACCGTGAGTTTACGATATTTCGAATACATTTCACTTACAAGTTGTGTGTGTCTAGGGTCTTTTTATATTGGTTTTTATGTGTTTTTATCATGTTTTGCAGGAAAGGTGTTCAGGCGCGGAAGTATAGAGACAGCTGAAAGAAATGCAGAAACAGGGCATTTACAGAGGTGATCTACGGACCGTAGGTCCATTCACGGTCCGTAGGTGATGACCGTAGATCAGCAGGCATGGTATTGAGGACAAATCAGGGAAATCTGACCAAGTGTGGAACCATGGTGCCTACGGACCGTACTGTTGATCCGTAGAGTGATACTGCGAGGGTTCCAGTACTTGATTTTTGAAGATTCTAAGTGTGGAGGTACGGAGGGGATTGACGGACCGTAGGTACGGTCCGTACTGCTGGTCCGTCGTTTACTTCAGAGTAGCTGATTGTTGGAAGCTGAAATATTTTCTAAGTCCCGATTGACGGAAGGGACTTACACACCGTAGATCCATCAACGGTCCGTAAGTCGGTCTCGTGGATTGAAGACGTGTACCTGAACAAAACTTTCCTTAATTTGTTTCTTTTGTTATTTAGGATTTGTTTTCTATATATAGGACATGTAAACCTCGTTTTTGGGGGTTAGACACTATTATTCTATTTTGGCTTTGTAACTTTGGAGAATAATTTGCAACTCTAGCAATTATTGATTTCCCAAGTTCGTTTTGAAGATTTTGGCTTTGCAATTCAAGTTAAATTTCTGGGTTTATCATTCTCTTTACGTAAGTTCATGATTTCTTCATCTACAATTATGAATTGTGTTCTTGCCAATATGAGTAACTAAATCCACAACTAGGGTTGTGGGAACCATGAGCGATTAACAAAGTATGAATATTAAATAAGCAATTCTTGACTAGTATTTTGCATGCATTGATAATTCTTTTGTTTGGAAGTCTTTTTTACGGTGGCCAACGTTAGAACTCGCCTTGTTACTACTTGCCGGACCAAGGAGGTAATTAACAAGAAAAGAATTATCAACATAGATTTAGTGTGATACTATCTAATAGGCTAGTGTCGATTGGTGTGAAGTAATAACTAAGCCAAACATCGATTATGATGTCTAATATGAGGTATATGTAAGGGTTAGTAAATTATACACACGTAGAGATACCTAACTTATCACTTTGCATGTAATACACTAGAAAAGGATTGTTATTACTAGGATTACTGCTTTATGAGATTGTGGGGAACACGTATACCCTAGTTATTTCTCTTATCTTGATAACAACCAAAATTGAGTTTGATTATTGATTACTTATTAAGTTCTTACGATTTGTTTCACACAAGCACAACCCCCCTTTTATTACCTGTTTCTGGAAATAATTTGACTAATTGAATATAATTGTTAGTTAAAGTAAATTCTAAACCATTTTCCTCGTGGGATCGATCCCAACCTACAAGTTGGGTTCTTTACTTGATAACGATCGATTATACTTCTGTAAGGAGGTGTAATTTGAGCATATCAACCCACTTCCAACTTGGGGAAGATAAAATCCTTGTCTCTTCAAGTCTCCCACAAAACCCTCTCCAAACTTGAAAGAAAATATCTAAAAAATGTACTATTCTATTCTGAAAATAATTTTAATTGTTCGAAACTTCTAAAATTAATAACAAGTTTAGTATTTATAGACTTCAGAAAATAGCACTGCCGGATCTTTTGGCAAAGTTAGTCGATGCTGCCGAATGACTCGGCGACTTGCCCTTCTCCTGTTTTATCGCCGTTTCATGCTTGCCTTCAGCATCTTCACATTTTGGACCATTGGGCGGTAAAGTACTGCTTCGCGGAACTATTCGGTGAAGTGCCGACTGCTCCTTTCATCACCTTTATGATCCTCTTCCTTTAGGGCTTCGCATACTGTAACAAGGGGCGGAGTCTGTCCTTTAGGCGAATCGCCAAAGGTTCTTGGCGATGCTCATGCTTCAGCTTCTTCGTTCTTTTCAACCTCTTTGTTCCTTTTTGCGCCTAAGTGTCCATGCTTCCACTAAAACTTCAAATACCTAAAACTTAAGAGTTTTCATCAGAAATTGAGACAAAATAAGCATTCGAGGACACTATTTCTATCAAAATAAAGCCCTAAGTCGACTCATCAACACCCCCAACTTAAACTTTTGCTTGTCCTCAAGCGAACTCAAGTTCAGCCATTCAAAAAGGGTGTCTCAAACAGTGCTACAGAAGACTCAATCATGAGTGCACACAATAAAACTCTGTTTACTTATGCAAGGATCTATTGTGTACTCAAAGATTCAAGTTGTTACACACCATTACCAAAGATTCTCATGCTCGCAATACTTGCTACTTGTGCAAGTTCAAGCTTAACAAAAAATATCTAAATGCCCTCACATGAAAAATGATTTCATATTCTCACACAGAGGTTAATCAATTCAAGATCAGGAATCTGATGCAACGCTCACACTCAAAAAGAGGAACACAATGTATGCTTTTACCCATAGGTTTTCCCTTATTTTCCAATCAACTTTCGATTCGGTTTACTCAAGATCGAAAATGTCTTTCTAACGCTTATAATGGGGATGAGTGCAGAGGTATGGTCATTTAGGCTCAGTGGCTCCTTCCTCGTAGGATGTGGTATTCTCAAGCATTCCCTTCTTTTCCTTTATCAATTTTTTTTCTAGTGGTTTTAAGTCATCTTTTTATTCACCTCCATCGATTGCTTGGAAACTCGATTTCTTTCGTGCTTTATTCCACATTTCATTTTTTTTAATTGAATTGAAGGGGTTCCATTTTTATGGAATACCATGGGTTAATGGGGACTTTTCTTGCACTTCTTGACTTCTCCTTTTCCCGTTCACCACACCCCCAACTTAGGCTTTTGGCCTAAGTTGGCTATTCACTAAACCACAAATTAAGAGAATTATAGGTAGCGGGTCAAGTAAGATCTAGGGTTCATCAAGGTTGTTCCAAACAAATGTAAGGCTCAAATGGTGTTCAAAAGAGTTTCACACGCTCACGGGTAAGCCACAAAAGAGGTATATTGTCATGCCCCGAGCGACTCCCGAAATGCGGACACGGGACCTAGGACCACAAGTGATCCCAAGCTAACCCTGCTGGCATGATCATGAGCATACTAAAGATAATAAACTGATGCAGAAGCTAAATCATAAATAAAAATGAAAATATGGGGAATACCCATATACTATGACTTATATAAATGATAACTGATTAGTTTAATAGAAAGAAGATATTAACTCAATACTAAGCTGAATCTAACTATGTCTGAAATAAGCCTCTAAACTGACTAGAAGTGCTGGGACATGCCCAGCTAAGTCTAGAAAATCTGAAACTAAAAGACTGAAAACTGAAAGATAACATGACTATTATCCTCGAAGAATGAGAACTCACTACTGATTCTACTGAACTGGACATCGGGAACTGATCTAAGCGTGATCTAGATAATGAGTACCTGAACCTACATCACGAGAAGATGTAGCACACATATGCGTTAGTACTTGAAAGGTAATGAGCATACAGGATAAAGTAAAGCTGAAATAAATATAAAACTGAACAAAGCAAATAAGCAATGATATAATCTGAACATGATTTAGATATTGAAATTACTGAATACTTAGCTAACTGATGCAATGACCAAATTTATAACATGCTGGGACTGAATACTGACTGTACTGAAATATGGTCAATGCAATAGAGTCTGATTGAACTGTGGGAGATACTAATAACCGACATAAAACCACATAAGCTAAATGTGGAGTCCGATGTATACGCCCCATCGAGAGGACTCAATATACCCTGCCAAAGGTATAGAGGCATGCTGGCGTGATCACTAAACTAATGTTGCCCATAGAGGGGACTTACACCTACGTGGCTCATAGTTCTGGGACTATATGGGTATGCTGAACCCTAGTCCAACTCGGTATTACGATACTCCCAATGAATTAGGTGGCTAACTGGTTATGACTGCATTTCTGTAAAATACTGGATAGCTCAAAACTGAACATGCTAACTGAGAATGCAACAATTAATCTGATAATGATGCATTAATAACTGAGGCATGTATAACTGAATAACTGAGGCATGTATAACTGAATAACTGAGGCATGTATAACTGAATAACTGAGATATCTGACCTAGCATGTGTAATTCAAGAACTAAAGAAACGAATAGCTAGAGTTTTGAAATTCATACGAGAAATGATGTAATAACATGATAATCTTATTTGAAACATATTAATAACTAATTCATAATGATCTGCTGTAATTCTAGAAACCCTAGGTCTATTCATAATAAGGGAATCAAGAAACTGATTGAATTCTAGGGACCCAATGGGCGAAAGGAACTCACTAGTGAAATCCCACATACTTGGTGACGATTTCCACAGAGAAATCCTTTGATTTCTGGGCTGGAACCGGAGAGAAATTGCTGTGTTCTTGAACTAGGGTTCTTGACCTTTTTCTCGTCTCTTATTTCTAATTTTCTAAGTTTTGATTAATGATATAACTTAGGTAAGTTTTAGTTATGTTTCTAGGTTGAAACTGACTAAAACCTCATGATTTAAGGTCTAAACAACGTATCTTAGAGGTTAAATGAAGTAAGAAAAGACCAAAAGACCCCTAAATTAATTTCTGTCGGAGTGACTGACGGATGGGATTGACGGGCCATCATTCCATCTACAGTCCGTAGGTTGAGATCGTCGGTCAAGTCTGCCCGATAGGGCTTCACTAAAACAAGAATAACTGTTTACTCGAATTTTGGATTTTAGAAAACTCGGTGGCATGGGAAAAAGGGTTCAATTATCTATCATATCATAGGTCATGGAACACACAATTCCTTTTGTACTAAGAGTTATGACTATTTGTAGTTGACCCAATCAAAATTTTCATCTAACTGGCTGCTACCCTCACCTACGGTCAGATGATATACCGTGAGTTTACGGTATTTCTAATACATTTCACTTACAAGTTGTTTGTGTCTAGGGCCTTTTTATATTGGTTTTTATGTGTTTTATCATGTTTTGCAAGAAAGGTGTTCAGTCGCGGAAGTTTAGAGACAGCTAAAGGAAATGCAGAAAAAGGCATCCACGGAGGTCATCTACGGACCGTAGATCCATTCACGGTCCGTAGGTGATGACCGTAGATCAGCAGGCATGGTGTTGAGGACAAATCAGGGAAATCTGACCAAGTGCGGAACCACGGTGCCCATTAACGGTCCGTAGATTGATCTACGGACCGTACTGTTGATCCGTAGAGTGAGACTGCGAGGGTTCCAGTACCTGATTTTTGAAGATTCTAAGTATGGAGTTACGGAAGGGATTGACGGACCGTAGGTCGATCTACGGTCCGTGCTGTTGGACCGTCATTTGCTTCAGAGAAGCTGATTTTTGGATACTGAAATATTTTCTAAGTCTCGAGTGACGGAAGGGACTTACGGACCGTAGATCCATCGACGGTCGGTAAGTCAGTCTCGTGGATCAAAGACGCGTACCTGAACAAAACTTTTCTTAATTTGTTTCCTTTTTTATTTAGGATTTATTTTCTATAAATAGGACATGTAAACCTAGTTTTTGGGGGTTAGAGACTATTATTCTATTTTTGCTTTGTAACTTTGGAGATTAATTTGCAACCCTAGCAATTATTGACTTCCCAAGTTTGTTTTGAAGATTTTGGCTTTGCAACTCAAGTTAATTTTCTGGGTTTATTATTATCTTTACGTAAGTTCATGATTTCTTCATCTACAATTATGAATTGTGTTCTTGCTAATATGAGTAACTAAATCCACAACTAGGGTTGTGGGAACCATGATCAATTAACAAAGTATGACTAGTAAAGAAGCAATTCTTGACTAGTATTTTGCATGCATTGATAATTCTTTCGGTTAAAAGTCTTTTTAACGGTGGCCAACGTTAGAACTCGCCTTGTTGTTACTTGCCGGACCAAGGAGGTAATCAACAAGAAAAGAATTATCAACATAGATTTAGTGTGATACTATCTAATAGGCTAGTGTCGATTGGTGCGAAGTAATAACTAAGCCAAACATCGATTATGATGTCTAATATGAGGTAAAGGTAAGGGTTAGTAAATTATACACACGTAGCCGGACCAAGGTGCGGGGTGAAATTCTCTAGATGCCGGACCAAGGATTTAGAGATACCTAACTTATCACTTTGCATGTAATACACTAGAAAAGGATTGCTATTACTAGGATTACTGCGTTATGAGATTATGGGGAACACGTATACCCTAGTTATTTCTCTTATCTTGATAACAACCAAAGTTGAGTTTAATTATTGATTACTTATTAAGTTCTTACTATTTGTTTCACACAAGCACAACCCCCCTTTTTATTACCTGTTTCTGGAAATAATTTGACTAATCGAATATAATTGTTGGTTAAAAGTAAAGTCTAAACCATTTTCCTCGTGGGATCGATCTCAACCTACAAGTTGGGTTCTTTACTTGATAACGATCGCTTATGCTTCTGAAAGGAGGTGTAATTTGAGCGTATCATCAGACCTATGGACCGTGCTTCAAATGCCGGTCCGTGCTGGTCAACTGTTAATCGGGACTGAAGCTAGGCTTTATGGGCATCGATCCACCGGCACGAACCACGGTCCGTGACTTGACCTACGGACCGTAGGTCCGGCCGTGGGTCGTTACTTGGCCGAATTTCTGGCTGAGTTCTAGGGTAGTTTGCTGACACAAACCACGAACTTGTAGGACGGACCATGGGTCCTCCTACGATCCGTGGATGGTGCCCGTGAATGCCACCTGCAACACCAGAAATCTGTAGCCTGGTCTATTTTCGGATACGGGGTGTTACATTATCTCCCTCTTAGGACCATTCATCTTCGAATGAAGACTAAATTCGCTAAAATAGAGGGAAATAGCTGCAATCCCTACCACTAAACACTGAGAACTGAATTTCTGACTGAACTGAGTTCGAAGAACATGCAAATACACTGAAAATGCAAGTACAAACTGAAGGAACATGATTCGATGATTGAATTTACGCATGAATGATTGAAAAACTGAAAAGGAACTATTACCTCAAGCTGGAATGGAATCGGAAGGAAAGAGGTGAGGATACTTGGACTTCATGGCTGCTTCTGCTTCCCAAGTAGCTCCCTCCACGGACTGACTCCTCCACAATACCTTGACTGAAGCGACTTCTTTGTTGCTCAACCTTCTAACCCGACGATGGAGAATCTCAACTGGTACATCCTCATAAGAAAGGCTATATTTTACAACCATATTCTCTAATGGCACTACGGATGCTAGATCACCCACATACTTCTTTAAAAGTGAAATGTGAAAGACTGGATGCATTGCTGCTAAATCTACTGGTAACTCTAACTCATAAGCCACTTTACCAATCCTTTTCAAGATCTCGTAAGGGCCTACATATCTGGGACTGAGCTTCCCTTTTTTGCCAAATCTAATCACCCCTTTCATAGGTGATACTTTCGGGAAAACCCAATCATCAACTTAGAACTCTAGTTCCCTTCTTCTCACATATGCATAAGACTTCTGGCGACTCTGAGCAGTCTTAAGTCTATCTCTAATGAGTTGCACTTTCTCCATAGCATCAAGGACTGAATCTGGTCCTATGAAGGCTGCTTCACATACTTCAAACCAACCAACTGGAGATCTACATCTACGCCCATACAATGCCTCATAAGGGGCCATCTGGATGTTGGAATGGTAACTATTATTGTAGGAGAACTCAATAAGAGGAAGATAATCATCCCAACTACCCTTGAAGTCGATCACACAAGCTCTCAACATGTCCTCTAAGGTCTAAATGGAACGCTCTACCTGACCATCCATCTGTGGATGAAATGTTGTGCTAAGATTAACCTGAGTACCAAGACCTTTCTGAAGTGACTTCTAGAAATGAGAGGTAAATGGAGGACCTCTATTTGAGATGATAGACAAAGGAACCCCATGCAACCTCACATTCTTATTAATGTAAATCTTGGTGTAATCCTCTGCCGAATCTATAGTCTTGACCGCCAAAAAGCGAGAAGACTTAGTAACCTTATCAACAATCACCTAAATGGAGTCATGCTGTGTGCGAGTACGAGGTAAACCTGTGATGAAGTCCATGTTGATCACTTCCCACTTCCAAGTAGGAATGTCAATCTCTTGAGTCATACCTCATGGTTTTTGATGTTCTACCATGACTTGCTGGCAATTGGGGTACTTAGCCACAAAATATGCTATATCTCTTTTCATACCATTCCACCAATAGACTTCCCGCAGATCGCGATACATCTTAGTGGCACCTGGATGAATAAAATATCTGGAATTGTGGGCTTCTACGAGAATATGCTGTCTCAATTCACCCACATCAGGAACACATAATCTACCCTGATAGCGAAGTACACCATCTCCCCCTTGGGAGAAAACCTCCACTTTCTGATTGTTGATTGCACCCTTATGCTCAAGCAAGATTGGATCACTATCTTGCTTTTCCTTAACCTCTACTACCAAAGAAGATTCTGCCCCATTTTGAACCGTTACACCACCATCTAATATGCTCATAAGCCAAACACCTAAGCGAGCAAGTCTGTGAACATCCTTTGCTAGCTCTTTCCTTTCTTCCTCAACATGTGCTACACTACCCATGGATAATCTGCTAAGAGTTTCTGCTACTACGTTCACCTTACCCGAATGGTAATGCACGCTCATATCATAATCTTTGAGAAACTCAAGCCACCTTCTCTGGTGAAGATTCAACTCTTTCTGGGTGAATACATACTGGAGGCTCTTATGGTCTGTGAACACATCTACATAAACACCATACAAGTAGTTCCTCCAAATCTTGAGTGCAAACACCACTGCTGCAAGCTCGAGGTCATGAATCGGATAATTCTTCTAATGTACCTTAAGTTGTCTAGAAGTATAAGCTATAAGCTTACCTTCCTGCATCAACACACAACCTAGTCTGACCCTGGATGCATCACAATAGATCACATAACCATTTGAACCCTCTGGTAGAGTCAAGACAGGAGTTGTAGTCAACCTAGTTTTTAATTCTGCGGAGCTTTTCTCACTATCATCTGACCACTGGAACTTAACCTTTTTCTGAGTCAACCTAGTCAATGGTGAGTCTATGGATGAAAATCCTTCCATGAACCGTCTGTAATAGCCCACTAAACCCAAGAAACTTCTGATATCTATAGCAGAGGTAGGTCTGGGCCATTGTTTCACTGTTTCTATCTTCTGGTAATCTACTTGAATTCCTTCACTAGACATAATATGCCCAAGGATGGCAACTGATTGTAACCAAAACTCGCACTTGTTAAATTTTGCAAATAATTGGTGATCTTTGAGAATTCGCAGAACAACTCTCAAATGACTCGCATATTCATCCTCATTCATAGAGTAAATGAGGATATCATCAATAAAGACGATAACGAACAAGTCCAAGTACTGCTTGAATACTCTGTTCATCAAATCCATGAAAGTTGCAATAATTTTGTTTAGTCCAAATGACATAACCACAAATTCGTAATGACCATACCGAGTTTTGAAAGTTGTCTTCAGAATGTCACTATCTTTGGCTCTAAGCTGATGATAACCCGATCTGAAGGCTATCTTTGAGAAATGACTAGCACCCTGAAGTTGGTCAAACAAGTTATCAATCCTGGGGATGGGATACTTATTCTTGATTGTGACCTTGTTCAACTGCCTATAGCCAATGTACATTTTGATAGAACCATCTTTCTTCTTCATGAACAACACTGGTGCACCCCAAGGTGAAATACTAGGTCTGATGAAACACTTATTTAGAAGATCTTTTAGCTGCTCTTTCAATTCCTTAAGCTTAGCTGGAGCCATTATGTAAGGAGGAATAGAGATAGGATGGGTATCTGGAAGGAGATCAATTCCAAAGTCGATTTCCCTTTCGGGAGGAACTCCAGGAAGATCATCTGGAAACACTTCTGGAAACTCATTGACTACAAGGACTGACTCAAGAGTTGGGGATTCGGAACTAGAATCCTTAACCCGAACTAGATAATAGAGATAACCCTTAGAGATTATCTTTCTGGCCTTAAGGTAAGAAATGAATCGACCCATAGGCGCTAAGCTACTACCCTTCCATTCTAAGATTGGCTCGTTTGGAAACTAAAAACGAACAATTCTAGTTATACATTTGACTGAGGCATAACAGGAATGTAACCAATCCATGCCTAGAATGACATCGAAGTCTACCATTTCTAACTCTACAAGATCTGCTGAGGTTACTTTCTGAGAGACTATGACAGGGCAATTTATGTATACCCGTCTAGCTATAACTGGGTCACCGACTAGAGTAGAGATTGAGAAGGGTTCTGAAAGAGTTTCTGGGCTAACACTGAACTGGACTTCTATGTAAGGAGTTACAAAAGACAAAGTAGTCGTTGGATCTAACAGTGCATAAACATCAAGATCAAAGACTCGTAACGTACCAGTGACTACATCAGGAGAATCTTCTTGATCTTAACGAGTCTGAAGAGCATAGAGCATGTTTTGGCGTTGTCCGCCACCTATACCATATGAGTTACCCTGCTGAGTCGGGCGACTTGCTGGTGCTGCTGAAATTGTAGACTGAGCTCTACCATTATTTCCTCCTTGACCATGTCTAGAAGGACAATCCTTCAATCTATGACCAGATTGACCACACCCAAAGCATCCTTTCTTACCTGCAAGGCACTCGCCTAAATGGTTCTTACTACATTTCGGGGAAGTTGGGTAGGTTTTGGTGCCTGAAACACTACCTTGAGACTTAGAGCCTGACACCCTACCTTTCTGATCATTACGGAACCCGGGGGATGGAACACTAGCTGATGAAGGGGCTGGAGTCGAAGACTTCTGCTGAAACTGCGAGCGATTTCCACCACCCGATCTGTTGGGAATACTCGTAGTTACTTATTCTTGCTTTCTTAGTCTCCTTAGCCTGTTCCCTAAGATTATCACCCTCAACCTGCTGAGCATGAGTCATGAGCCTAGAGATGTTCATGTCTCCTAACAACATAGCATTCCTGCACTCGGTCTTTGCTAAGTCTGACACTCCATACAAAAACTTATTCATCTGAGCCCTAGAATCAGCAACCATGTGAGGATAATACTTGGAGAGTTGGTTAAACTTGAGCCCATACTTTTGGACAGTCATCTTACCCTGCCTCAAGTTCATAAATATTTGGGCCATTGCTTCTCTGAACTCTATGGGGAAAAACCTGTCCAGAAAGCTTTCACTGAAACAGTCCCAAGTAATAGGAGCGGAATCTGTACCCCTGTTCTCCTTCCACTGAGTATACCAGATATGAGCCATATCCTTAAGTTGGTAAGATGCCAACACAACCTGATAATTCCCAGTGACCTGCATCACCTCAAAGATCTTTTTGATCTCATCCAAGAAATTCTAGGGATCTTCACCAGTCTGCGATCCTAAGAACTCAGGTGGATTCATCCTAACAAAGTCACGGACCCTTGTTGTTGTTGATCCACCATTTACATTCACAGGAGCTTGAACCCGCTGATTGTTCTGGCCAGCGACACTCTGAGCCAACATATGAATGGCATTCCTGAATTCAGCAGTTGAGACTTCCTGATCTGGAACTGGAGGAGCTGCGTTTGCGTTCCTGGCATTCGCATTCTTGGTGTTAGCTCTACGAGGAGGCATGATCACTGAAACGTAGAACTCGAGTTAAAATGGAATTTAGATCATACCTTACGCACGATAAGAGTAATAAGAAAATGAAAATTTTCCTAAAACACTTTGTAGCCTCCCTCTCATTAGATGTGGTGCGCATTACGCACCCATGAAAAGGGCTCTACCTAGTGCGGCTTTTTAGACATCCTAGGACACTTAAACCTAGTGCTCTGATACAAAGTTTGTCACGCCCCGAGCTACCCCCGAAACGTGGACACGGGACCTACGACCACAAGTGATCCCAAGCTAACCCTGCTGGCATGATCATGAGCATACTAAAGATAATAAATTGATGCGGAAGCTAAATCATAAATAAAAATGAAAAGATGGGGAATACCCATATACTATAACTGATATAAATGATAACAGATGAGTTTAAAACAAAGAAGATATTAACTCAATACTAAGCTGAATCTAACTCTATCTGAAATAAGCCTCTAAACTGACTATAAGTGTTGGGACATGCCCTAGTTAAGTCTAGAAAATCTGAAACTAAAAGACTAAAAACTGAAAGATAACATGACTATTGTCCTCGAAGAATGAGGACTCACCATTGATTCTGCTGGACTGTAGATCAGGAATCGATCTAAGCGTGCTCTGTATGCTGAAAACCTGAACCTACATCACGAGAAGATGTAGCGCACGTATGCACCAGTACTTGAAAGGTACTGATGCAGGATAGAGTAAAGCTGAAATAAATATATAACTGAACAAAGCAAATATGCAATGATATAATCGGAACATGATACAGATACAGAAAATAATGAGTACTGAGCTAACTGATGCAATGACCAAATTTATAACATTCTGAGACTGACTACTGACTGTACTGAAATATGGTCAATGCAATAGAGTTTGACTGAACCGTAGGAGCTACTAATAACCGAAATAAAATCACATGAGCTAAATGTGGAGTCTAATGTATATACCTCATCGAGAGGACCCACTATACCCTGTCAAAGGTATAGAGGCATGCTGGTGTGATCACTAAACTGATGTTGCCCACAAAGGGGACTTACACCTACGTGACTTGTAGTTCTGGGAATATATGGGTACGCTGAACCCTAGTCCAACTCGGTATTATGCTACTCCCAATGAATTAAGTGGTTAACTGGTTATGACTGAATTTCTGTAAAAATACTGGATAGCTCAAAACTGAACATGCAAACTAAGAATGGAACAATTAATCTGATAATGATGCATTAATTACTGAGGCATGTATAACTGAATAACTGAGATATATGACCTAGCATGTGAAATTCAAGAACTAAAGAAATACATAGCTAGGGTTCTGAAATTCTTGCGAGAAATGATGTAATAACACGATAATCTGATTTGGAACATGTTAATAACTAATTCATAATGATCTCATGTAATTCTAGAAACCCTAGGTCTATTCATAATAAGGGAATCAAGAAACTGACTGAATTCTAGGGACCCAATGGGCGAAATGAACCCACTAGTGAAATCCCACATACCTGGTGATGAATTCCACGGAGAAATCCTTTGATTTCTGGGCTGGAACCGAAGAAAACTTGTTGCGTTCTTGAACTAGGGTTCTTGACCTTTTTATCGTCTCTTGCTTCTAATTTTCTAAGTTTTGATTAATGATTTGACTTAGGTAAGTTCTAGTTATGTTTCTAGGCTTAAACTGACTAAAACCTCATGATTTAGGGTGTAAGCGACGTATCTTAGGGGTTAAAAGAAATAGGAAAAGAACAAAAGACCCCTGAATTAACTGCTGTCGGAGTGACTAACGGACGGGACTGACGGGCCGTCATTCCATCTACGATCCGTAAGTTGAGATCGTCGGTCTAGTCTGCTCGACAAGGCTTCACTAAGATGAGCATAACTTTTTACTCGGAGGTCGGATCTTAGCAAACTAAATGGAGTTGGAAAGAGGGTTCAATTATCTATTATATCATAGGTCATGGGACACACAATTCCTTTTGTGCTAAGAGTTATGACTATTTGAAGTTGAGCCAATCATAATTTTTATCTAACTGGCTGCTACCCTCACCTACAGACCGTGCATCGATTGACGGTCTGTGCTGGTCAACCGTCAATCGGGACTGATGCTGGGATTTAGGGGCATCGATCCACCGACACGAACCACGGTCCATGGCCTGACCTACGGACCGTAGGTCAACACTTGGCTGAATTTCTGGCTAAATTTTGGGGGAGTTTGCTGACACAAACCACAGACCTGCAGGACGGACCATGGGTCCTCCTACAGACCGTGGATGGTGCCCGTGAATGCCACCTGCAACACCAGAAATCTGCAATCTGGTCTATTTTCGAATACAGGGTGTTACATATATTTTAAAATTGCCTAAGATCATATCAAAAGGAAACCTTTCTAAATCAATCAGACTAACAGAGAAAATTCTAGGTTTATTCATGCATGGTTCAAAGCAAGCTAATCACAAAAGGCATTGACACTTAAAGCAAACAAGACTACATACTTTCGCTAGTGTGCAATGGTCATTACAAAAGAATCAATTTGATAAATGACTAATCACAATGAGATGCAAAGAGTTCACATATTGTTTATGCAACTTCATTTGGCCTCATCACAGCCGTATATTCATGTTCGTTCAATTGGGAGCACTATTCAAGTCATCGGTATTGATCGAAATCGAGACCCAAATTTTTGCAAAAGAACAACCACATTCAACTCACGAAAGGTGGCAAAAATGTGTGAAAAATTCAAAAAATTTCGAAAGGGTAAAAAAAAATCATTTGCAATTAAAAACCAAAGAGAGCCATGAGCTCAAACATCCTCGAAAAGCACTATAAACACAATTTTAAATAGAACAACCGAAATAAATACAAAAACACAAGCAATCATAGCAAGCAATAAAGGTGAGCCTCACCCCACCACAATCAAAATATATTTGTCCTCAAATATATAACAATAATCCAGAGGTCAAATTAAAGAAAGACAGAGATAGGGCTAGAGAATATTCCTTGTTAGGCAGCTGTTCGAGTTGGAGTCCTTCAATAGATTCGCGTGCAGCAGAAGGTATGCTGGGAACATTTAGTGCATTACCGAGTGATTCATCAAACTCTGTACAGTTTTTCTTAGCATTCCAATGTGACTATCTCCAACCCACGATCTCGAGTGATTAATCAACTGCCTTTTTGTGTGTTGGCCTGTAGCTTATCCAATTCGTTCCCATTTGTTGGTCGCATTTTGGTTTCTGAGTGATTCGACGCTTCGCCAAACAATTTTTTTTTGCTCCGCCAAGTTTTACAGAACTTCTCAACAGTTGTGAATGTTTAAACGGCGGTGACCATCTGGGTCGCCGATTAGGTGGGCGATTCACTGAAACTGTCCTGAGCTCACCGAGTTTTACAGACTCCAAATTTTGAAACTATCTTGAGTCAAACGGCGGAATAGATTTGATAGTTGGATTCTTCGGCGACTCGCCAACTAGGTCGGCTGCTCGCCATTCTGCACCACTTTAACACCTACCACACTTTAATCTGTACAACTAAGACACTATTATTTACTAGTACACAAATATAAGATAATAAGGGGTTTTGGGTTGCCTCCCAAACAACGCCTTAGTTAACGTCGTGGTACGACGCAAGTTAAGACTTTAAGCTTCATAGTTGGAGCCACCCACATCATGATTAGGTAACCCCTGGTTTTCATGTGCGTGAACATGTGGTAATGCCTGCTCTATAAGCTTTTCTAGCTGCTGGATAGCTTTGGAGTGAGACCAAATTATGCGCTTTATGCCTTCAGTGTCCTCTTTCAGTTCGTCCAGCGCTTCATCTTGTTCACTCAACTTGAGTAGAATGGTTGAGAGCATTTCCTCAACGCGTTCCACCTCCTTATCCCTATAACTCTTTATTTCACCAAGAGGGGCACATTTATCATTTTTCTTGCACTGAGATTCGATCTTTATCACCCTTTTGGCCAATCCATCCACCTGTGTCCTAAGCATGGCCAGCATAACATCTTTCTCAATATCTCGCTCAGCTTCAGCCATGTGGTGTAGCAACTGAGCCACCATCATGTAGGGAATATGTGCAATCCCTCCTGGAATTAGTTGATCATGTAACTACTTGTTTTCGGGGTAGAGGCTCTTGTAGAAGCAGTCCAGAAGAACCATGTCAGGGATGCCATGATTTGGGCCTTGAGCTATTAGCCCTTTGAATCTTGCCCACGATTTATGTATTTGTTCTCCCTCTAACTGCTTGAAGGTCAGTATGCAATCTCAGATCCTCATTACCTCTATTGGAGGAAAATCCATTGATTTGTGGGTGCTTATTCAACCTAGTTAGACCTTGCTTCAGAGCACAACCTAATAGAGCAAAATCAAGATTAAGGTTAGTAAAACAACGGCTAAAGCAGAACAAAAACTTTACTTAGCTACAATTTCTCAAGTAACACCATTCCCAGGCAGCGGCGCCATTTTTATGCTTATCGTGACCAACGACACTAACCTACTGTATGAATGTCTAAGATCGTCGATAGTATAGTAACCCAACTAAAAGTTGGGGTCGTGTCCCAAGGGAGTGGTTTTGATAATTAATAGAAAAATAAAATTTCGATCTAATTAGTCATAGCTAAAGACATTAACGAACAAAAACATTGTAAATTAAAGGGGGTGACACAAAAGTGTCAAATATCAATTGGGGGGTTTTGTCACAAGTAGTAAAACTAGCAAAAATTAACAAGAAAATCAAGTATGGGGAAATGTTCTTGGGGTGTGTCCACAATACAAATTGAGATAAATTGTTGGGTACATGGTTTCAATAGAAAATTTGCAAGATAATAGTGTCTAGGCTAAGATTTAGATGAAAATAAGTTCCCTCTCGGGCAACTTACCCCATTTCAAATGGGTTCCTCTCGGACAACCATTTGCCACATGAAGACTAGCCTATGCCTTACCCCTCTCACTCTCTCGAGATGAGTGTTAGGATATGGGAGTAGAGCTCACCCTCTCAGGCTGAACCTCATATTGAACCACTCCTTAGGCCATCAGTCTAGCGGTCTTAGTTTCACGACCTTCCTCTCGGGCAAGTCGAAAATACATGGGTGGTTTTGTATTTGCAACTACAAACCCATTAAATTAAATCACAACCACTATGTGAAATCTCCATGAAAATACAGCTACCCTATCAGCAAGCAAGACTAACAACAATATCAACACATATTTGCTAAATCACACCCCAAGAATCGGGTTTTTAGCCACACATCAAGAAATAACAAAATACACCTAAAATGATACTCAAATCAAATGGGTATAAGAAATTAAACCTTGATTTAAGAAAAGGAAGAAGAATGGAGAAGACCCACTTCTAACTTGGGGAAGATGAAATCCTTCTCTATTCAAGTCTCCTACAAAACCCTCTCCAAACTTGAGAGAAAATATCTAAAAAATGTACTATTCTATTATGAAAATAATAATAATGGTTCAGAACTTCTAAGATTAATAACAAGTATAGTATTTATGGACGTCAGAAAATAGCGCTGGTGGATCTTTCGGCGAAGTTAGTTGATGTCGCCGAATGACTCGGCGACTCGCCCTTCTTCTGTTTCATTATTGTTACATGCTTTCCTTCAGCATCTTCATGTTCTAGACCATTGGGCGGTAAAGTACTGCTTCGCGGAACTATTCGGCGAAGCACCGACTGCTCCTTTCATTTCATTTTTGATCCTCTTTATTCAGGGCTTCGCATACTGGAACAAAGGGCGGAGTCTGTCCTTTAGGCAAATCGCCAAAGGTTCTTTGCGATGCTCATGCTTCAGCTTCTTCGTTCTTTTCAGCTCTTTTGTTCCTTTTTGCGCCTAAGTGTCCATGCTTCCACTAAAACTTTATATACCTAAAACTTAAGAGTTTTCATCAGATATTAAGACAAAATAAGCATTCGAGGACTCTATTTCTATCAAAATAAAGCCCTAAATGAGTCCAATTTGTGGACTCATCACCGATCCACTCGGTGATCTGCCTTTTGGTCTGGTTCATCGCCTTTCTGCTTTGGTCTTCAACAACCTCAAGTTTTGTAACTTTGGGCGATAAAGTATTGCATCACAGAACCGTTTGGCAACTAGTCGATTGCTCTCTTGTATCGCCGACTTGGTTTTCTCCTTCAGGGCTTGGCACGTTGGAACATTAGGCAAGGTCAAGGCCATTCGATGACTGACCCAATGATTTAGGCGATCCTTAGGCCTTCTTTTCTTCGTTCTTTTAGCTGCATTGTTTCTTTTTGCTTATTAGTGTCCATGCTTTGTTCCTCAATCCAAATACCTGAAATTCAAGGATTTACATCAGTTATTGGCACAAAATATGCATTTGAGGACACTAAATCTATTAAAATAAAGCCCTAAATGAGTCCAAATCGTGGACTCATCAACACCCCCAACTTAAACTTTTGTTTGTCCTCAAGTAAAACTCAAGTTCAGCCGTTCAAAAAGGATGTCTCAAACAGTGCTACACAAGACTCAATCATGAATGCACACAAAAAGGCTCAACTAACTCTTGCATGGATCAATTGTGCACTCAAAGATTCAAGTTGTGACCCACCATTACCAAATAATATCAAACTCACTATACTTATTTCAAATGCAAGTGCAAGCTCAACAAAGGTATTCAAATGCCCTTACACAAAGAATGATTCCATATTCACACATAATGGTTCATTAATTTAAAGTTCCGGAATCAAGATCAAAACTCAGACTTACAAAGATGAACACAATGCATGATTTCACCCATAAGTTTGCCCTTATTTTCCTATCAACTTTTGTTTCAGCTCATTCAAGATCAAAAAGGTCTTTTCAAGACTTGTAGCGGGGCTGAGTGTAAAGGTATGGTCATTTAGGCTCAATGACTTCTATCCTTATGAAATGTAGTGTGAACAACACTTACCTTCCTCTTCTTTTTTTAATTCTCATTCATGCTTAACAGTTACCCATTATTCATCTTCCTCGGCCTGTTGGAAACCCCATTTTCTGTTTGCACTTTCACAACTTTATTCCATAACTTTTTCAGTCTTTTCTTCTCTTTTTTTTATGGAGGGGTTCCATTTTTCTCAAAACCATGGGTCAAAGGGTACTTTTCTTGCACTTCTTGACTTGCCTTCTCTTTTCACCACACCCCCAACTTAGGCTTTTTGCTTAAGTTGGCTATTCAATCAACCATAAATCATAAGAATTATGGGTAATGAATCAAGAAAGGTCACGATGTCATCATGCTTCTTCCATGAAAAGGGTTAAGGCTCAAAGGGTGTTCAGAAGGAGTTCACACACTCACAAGGTCGGCCACAAAAGAGGTATATTTTTCAAATTGTTTCATACTCTTCAAAGTTTCCTAAGATCATATCAAGAGATTGCATCACTTAGTCGACAGGACCAATGGGGCAAATTCTAGGTGTCATCACACATGGTTCACGGTAAGCTCATCACACAAGGCATTGACACCATTGTCAAACATGACTCCACACTTTTGATAGTGTGCAATGTTCATCACAAGAGACTCAATCTGATATTTAGCTAGTCACAACGAGATGCAAAGAGTTCACATATTGTCTATGCAACTTCAATCCTCGTCGGAGCCGTACATTCATTTTTGTTTGATTATGAGCACTATTCGAGTCATTGGTATTGATAAAAACCAATACTCAAATTTGCAAAGGAATAGCAACATTCAACACAAAAAAGAGGTGGCAAAATTTTTCGGAAGGGTAAAAAAGCATTTAAAATTAAAAATAAGGATCCATAAGCTCAATCATCCACAAAAGCAATGTAACACATAATTATAGCTCAAAACCCAAAATATATACACAAAACATCAAGTCACAAAAAGTCACACTAGGTGGGCCTTACCCCACCACAAATCAGATCATTTGTCCTCAAATGCAAACAAGCTAATAACAGCTAAAAATCAAAAGAAATAAAGACAGAGAGGGACGTAAAGAAGGGATACTGTCTATTCAGTCGCTCCATCTATCTGGGCATCAGTCTAGCCTTGGGTATCAGTGCTTGGAGTCACCTCAGAAGGACCAACTCCACTAGAGGTTGCCAAGGATATATGTGTCAGCGATGTCTGGATCACTAACTGCACAATCATCTCTTGAAGATCTGGCAAGTCTCTGAAAATAATCTCCTCCTGCATCTCTATCTGCTCCTCTTCGGTCTCAACCTCCAACTCATCAACTGCTGCATCATTCCAGCGTATATCTCCGGTAGTGGCCGGAGGTATAACTGGTAAATCTGGGATTTCCACTGTCCTGAAGATCATGGACATATCGATGGACTTCAATTGATCCACCTCACTCTTCAAAGTAGCAAAAAAAACCTTTAACGCTGTGACCTCCTATGTGTCCCCTTAGTCATGCTCACACACCACTATCCTAGCCGCGAGGGCATCAATGGTAGTGCTCAATGGTGTCACAACATCAACCAGGGCAGTCTGAATCATGCCTGGAGTGGAGGCCTCGAGTAAGGCAGCACGATGATCGGCAGAATGGGCAAGTTGCACTATCCGGAGTAAAGAACCCTGGGTGAGCAGTGTCCAGGATGCTGCAGCACCAGGTCTGGGAGGCAGTATAACAACAACAGAACTAAGGGCGTCATAAGGGATAGTAGTACATGTACCTGAAGGCCCAAGGGCCAGAGTAGGAAAAGATGTCTCTGCAGATTTTGTCTTTGTATCAATGACCGGGGAAGAGTCCGTAGGGGCTGCCTTCTTCATCTCCACCTGATCCATTAAGTATTCAGCCTCGATCCTCCAAATATTAGTAGAGGATGTGGGAATGAATTCCATATCCTTCTTTGCATCTCTAGGAACCCGATCCCATCTGCATAGCTCGGTGATCAAAATCGGGAAGGGAAGTAAGGTCTGGCACTGCTTGGCCCTTATGACCATCTCTTGTGCTATAATCATCCCTAGATTGAGTCTGGTACCATCAATGATGCAGCCTAGATAGGTAGCCTTGTCTAGGTGAACAATACACTCATTTTGGGAGGGCATGACCGTGCTGCTAATGAAGCCAAACCAATACCTTGCTACTATATTCAAGTCTTCTTTTCAATCGATGCTCCAATTTCTAGCCATTTAGGAGTACCGTCTGATAGGCGCGGCCAACCATCTCTTCATATTGTCTAGATTCTTTGTCGTGATTAGATGCTGGCACTAGTCATCATTGTCATTGGGGCAATTGAGGACAATATTAATAGCTTCACTGCCGCACTTGACCTTCTTTTCCCGGACAACTACATAGTCAACCGATTTGAATGTTGTAGCTTGGTTCTTCATCTGTGGTATCAGAGTCCCATAAAAAGCATAAAACTCTCGGACCCAATTTGGAACATATGGCCCACGGGACTTGGTGAATATCTGGAAATTATGAGCCTTCAGACAACTCATAATATATGGGTACCTGTCAATGACCACATAAGTTGATAGATGCTTCTCCTCAATAATCATCCTCATCCCTTCAGTCTTTAATTTGTTCATGGACATAGGGGGAGGACCTTAAACTGGTGGTGCTAGGACCACTGCTTGCTCTAGAGCTGGAGGAGGAGTGGTAGCCTGAGGAGTCTGGATCCTAGACGAATCATTCATCCTTTTAGATCGTAGCTCTACCATTTGCGCTGCTACAAGCTCATCATCATCAGAAGCTACAGACTGGTGCTCCTATTGTTCACCCTCACTTTCATAAGTAGTGAGTTGTATGGCGTGGATGCCGTCACTATCAGAGCTGACCTCCGGTGATGCAGGTGCCTTGCCTTTACCTTTGCCTTTCCCACCAGTTGTGGAAAGTTTAGTAGTTTTGCCCTTGGATGCCGCTGCATCCTCATTCAGTATAATCCCCTTGGCTTTCCTTCGAGGTGACATGTTTCTTCCTGCAACTTTAGGTCTGGCCGTGTTTGCAAAACATTGGGAAAAAGTTAGAAACAACTCAGTTAATATTACAGAAACATAGTTGTAGACTAACTCGCCAAACCAGTCTGTGAGTCGGCGAATCACTTTGGCGGGCTAGACCGGGCTCGCCGAAAGGATTGGCATAAAAATTCTTGCAAGTTGGCAAAGGAAGAGGCCTTTCGGCGAATCTCCGATATCATTTGGTGAGCACGGTTCGTCTCGCCGAAAGTTACAATGCAAAAAGGATACAGAGGTGCAGATAAAGGGCGATCAAAAATACTTTCGGCGAGTCGCCGAGTCCCTTCGGCAACCTCGGGGTTCTTGCCAAAATTTACAGAACAAACATGAAATAAAGTATGAAATTAAAGGCGAGATGGGGATGTTAGGCAAACCACCGAGTGGTTCGGCAAGCTCAACCCAGCTCGCCAAACGACCCAACGTGCCTATTTTCAACCCAACTTCTCGAATTCAACCCCGCAACCCCCAAAATAAAAATCAAAACATGCACAACTCAAATTCAAACAAGACCCATAACACCCATTGGCCCAGGATACTCAGACTTCTCCGATTTTTGCCAAATTTGGCAATTGACGACTTTTGCCCTTAAGACTAACGTCACTCGTTCTATCATTGGGCAACATACGTCGTTCGGCACAAATACGGGCTACTTAGGCTTAACCCAACTAAACCCAATGACATGCTAGCACAACCCCACAAGATTTAATTCATTTTAAAGTGCAAAAATACAGGATTTCAACAATATACACATTACAGGCAAGGTATTTGAATGAAAAATAGGCAAGCAGACATACTAATCCTATATAGGCCCAACACACATCAACAACATGATATTGCTTGAATAAGAGTACAAATTACTAAAAATAAATGTGGGGTTTGGAAAACCAACCTTAGATGCCGAATAATAAGGACTGAAAAGCTAGGCGGCAATGTATTCCACTCTGAACACAACTTCGACGACTAAAATACTCTTAAAAATGTGAAAATATTGAAGATACTAAGCGAGTGTGAGTTTGGAAGATGAAAAGTGAGGGAAAGTGCAGAGTTTGAAAGTTTAAACCTTTGACCTTTTAATAAACCGTCCAGTTCTCACCCATTCAGTGACGTTTGTCGTGTTTGCCGACCTACTCGGTGACACGCCAAGTGGTCACTTACCTCGCCAAGTTTTATAGGACCTCCAGTTATGGTGGGGGTCCAAACGGCAGACAAAGTCGAGATTGCCGACTAGGTCGGCGATTTGCCAATAATTTCTTGGGCTCACCGAGATTTACTGACTCCACTTTAAAGTTGTCTTGAGTTCAATGGTTGTCTAGGTCGTGGTCGCCGACCTCTTCGGTAATTCACCGACTAGACCTTTAGCTCGCCAATTTGCACTTTTCAAACACTTTCCACACTTTAACCTGCACAATCAACACACCATTATTCTAAAATAAAAATTTAAAGCGATAAAACCTTGAGTTGCATCCCAAGAAGTGCCTTAGTTAACATCGTGGCACGACGCAACTCCTCACTCAAACTCCATTTTTGGGGTTGACCCTAGTGTCACTAGGTAACCCCACTTGTTCATTTGGGTGGAGATGAGGCAATTCATGACCCATAATAGTTTCAATTAGCTGGATAGATCTAGAGTGAGAACCAATCATCTGATTTAGCACTTCAACATTCTCCTTCATCTCTTCCAGCACTCTATCTTGCTCATTGATCTTTTGGAGAACGATGAACAACGTATCCTCGACACGTTTACTCTCATTGTCTTCAGATCTTCTCCGCTGATTAGGGGGTATGTATCTATCTTTTCTTTTGCACTGGACTTCGATCGCTGATATTTTCTTGGCCAAATCGTCCGGCTGAGCTAATAATGGGACCAAAGAGTGGTCCTCTTCCATTTCTTGATTAGTCTGAGTCATTTGGCCACCGTTGCTACCAATTATGTTCAAAGTCTCTGCTCATAACAGCAACACAGAAACCAAAACTAATTTCAAGTATGTATCACTATAACCGACAAGAACAAAATTCAACTTAACTAAAAATTCTCAAGTAACACCACTTCCTGGCAGCAGCGCCATTTTGATTAACGTATCAGGGCACTTCATCCAATACTAAGTGTCAATGAACGTTATGCACTAATATAACCCAACTAGTGAGTTGGGGCCGAGTCCCAAGGGAGTGGTACGTAGATAAGAATTAATAGGCAAATAAAAATATGCTCTAGTCAATCACAGCTAAAAACATTTACAAAATAAAGCATAGCTTAAATTAAGGGTGACACAAGTGTCAAATATCAAAAGGGGGTTTTGTAATTATCAACTAAAATAGCAAATAACACGAAAATATGAATATGGAGACGAGATTCTTGGGATGTGATTGAATTATGGGCCAAGGTTAACAATCGGGTAATTGCAATTAATGGTAAATAGCTATAAATCAGTGAATAGACTAGACTTTAGTGGGGATAAACTTTCTCTAGAACAATTTATCCCAAATCAAATGGGTTTCTCTTGAACACCAATAAGCAGCAATTAAGACCAGCCTTCGCCTTAGTCCATTCACTCTCTCGAGCTGAATGTGTGGAAAAGGGTTTAGGATTCACTCTCTCGAGCTGAACCCAAGAGAACCCAATATCCACAGACCATCGAATCAGTAATTTTTGTTTTAAAGCCTCTCTCTAGAGCACGCCAACAAACACGAAGTTAAGATTGTACTTGCAACTACAACCCCATTAAATTCAACCACAATTACCGACCAAAATCGCCTTTAAACAGCAAATAAACTATTAACTAACAATACCTAGTAGTTAAATCAGCCTATAATCACAAAATCACACCCTAAGAATTGGGGTTTTAGCTAGACATAGTAAAAAGATAGAAATCGATACCGAAATGTGTTTCCATCAACAGGGTACGATTAATATTGTCTTTTCAAATGTCTAAGATGAAGAATATTAAACACCCACTTCCAATTTCTCAGAAATGGAAATCTTTAAAGTTAAGGAAAAATGTCTCTAAAAACAGTTCTAAGTTCTAAAACTGAATAATAAACTTCATATTCTAAAATTGCATACCAAACTAAGAATTTAAAAATGGATTTACAGTCATCCAAAAATGTGCTACGAAGGACCAATTGGCGCAGTTAGTCGGGGTTGCCGATCCACTCGGCGATCCGCCCTTTGGTCTGGTTCATCGCCTTTCTGCTTTAGTCTTCAGCAACTTCAGGTTCTATAACTTTGGGCGATAAAGTACTGTATCGCGGAACCGTTCGGCGACTTGCCGACTGCTCTCTTCTGTCGCCAACTTGATTTTATCCTTCAGGGCTTGGCAAATTGGAACATTAGGCGAGGTCAAGGACATTCGGTGACTCGCCCAATGATTTAGGCAATCCTCATGCCTTCTTTTCTTCGTTCTTTCAGCTGCCTTGTTCCTTTTTGCTTATTAGTGCCCATGCTTTGTTCCCCAATCAAAATACCTCAAATTCAAGGATTTACATCAATTATTGGCACAAAATATGTATTTGAGGACACTAAATCTGTTAAAATAAAGCTCTAAATGAGTCCAAATCATGGACTCATCAATATCCTTAATTTCTTTAGCAGTCAAGAAGGGTTGGAACTTGTATTAGCTAGATGTCAGCAATGCATTCTTGCATGGTGATTTACATGAGAAAGTATACATGGTAACTCCACAAGGCCTTGCAGTAGGTTGAGACAACTTGGTGTGCAGACTGAAAAAGTCTTTGTATGGACTGAAGCAGGCCAGCAGGCAATGGTATGAGAAATTGGCAAATAATCTTTGTTCAAAGGTACCAACACTCAGATAGTAACTATTTATTTTTCTATAAAAGGAAAGGATACTCTTTTGTATTTGTTGCCATATATGTGGATGATATAATCCTGACTAGAACTGATGTAGATGAAATCAACTCCTTAAAGGTCTTCGTTAATGATCAATTCAAGATAAAATATTTGGGCAGCCTACACTACTTTCTAGGACTACAAATCTTATACAGACATAATGGTGTTCTAATTTCACAAAGGAAATTCACTTCTCATCTCCTGAAGGATTTTGATGTGTTGAGTTACAAGGCCACTACATCACCACTTGACTGCACTAAGAAGATGACAACCACAAATTGCAATCTCCCGTCTCATCCCACTCAATATAGAATGTTGGTTGGCAAGCTGAACTTTCTAACCAAAACTAGAATGGACATAGCCTATAGTTTACAACACTTGAGCCAATTCATACGATCACCTAGGGAACCACATTTCAAAGTAGCCTACCATGTACTTAGATATTTGAGGCAGGACCCCATAATGGGGATTTTCATCGCAAACAAGCATCATCTTACTATCATTGCTTATTGTGATTCTGATTAGGCTGCTTGACCTGACTTAAGAAAGTCTGTTGGTGGATATCTAGTGCTTATGGGTGATATTCTTATCAGTGGGAAGTCTAGGAAGCAGGCCACAATGTCCTTATCATTTGCTAAAGCTAAATATAGAGATGTGAGACAAATTATGGGAGAATTAGTGTGGCTTGAAAGGTTTCTTGGTCAACTAACATTACAATGCTCCTTGCATATACATGTTCATTGTGACAGTCAAGCAGCAATCCATATTGCTAAGAATCCAGTCTTCATGAGAGGACAAAACAAATAGATATAGATTGTCATTTTGTTAGGACTAAGCTTCAGTAAGGCGTGATCACACTCCATCACATCTCCACTGATTCACAATTGGCAGACATCTTCACCAAGGCCCTGACTGAGGTTAAACTTACTACTCTATTACACAAGTTGTCTGTAATTACATCACCTCTAACATTAGAGTGGAAGGGTGATGAGAATATAAAGTGTACAGTAGAGTCAGTTAGTTATGTACAATAGAGTTAGTTAAAAATCAGTTACATTAGAGTTAGTTAGAGTCAAGTTGTTGATTAGTTAATTTCTGCCATATTTGTTGATTAGTGATTGTATATATAGAGTCACATTGTAGCTTATGCTCCAATTCACATTTAATGAAATCACAATTCTTCTCTCTAAATTTAGTTACTCTCTAGATGAAGTTGACCTCCAATAATTGAGGAATGGAGCTAGGTCATAGATCACGGTGTTAGTTTTTTCACTTTAGTGACAACACAACAGATAAAAAGTAAAGAGGAATACTTAATAAAACAATGCTAATCAATATTATAGTAGTTTACCCTTTTAATATTGATGCACACCAAATTATTATAATAATACTTTCCTCATTCTTACATGTGTAATTGGAAAATTCAACTACTCAAAAGGAAATTGTCCTTGTTTAAAATTAGTGCAATTTCCACCTCATTCATCATATTAAGAACAATTTTTTTGTTCATGTAAAATGAACGCTCATTCTTATTTATAAGTTATCCTAATATAGTTCAATAATCCTTCAACACTTTCATCACTAACTCTGAAGATGTCTCGTCTCCAGATGTAAATATTATGGTATCATCAACATAAGCTAAATGATTCAGATTTCTATTCCATTTAGACAATTTATAACTTTTATAGAAATTATCATTAAATAAAGCATTAAAAGCTCTAGAAAAATCTTCTATTTTTAGGATAAAAAAAGTAGGTGAATGTGGATCATCTTGCTTCACATCTCTAGTAGGAAGAAAAAATTTATGAGCTTGGCCATTAATGATGATGAAATATCAATTGTTTGCAACCAACCACCGTATTAAATCTGTAAAAATCTCAATTTTCTCATCACCTTGATCAGATACACTCATGACACCCTGTCATATGTCTTTGACATATCCAACTTTAAAATATATTAGCTAGATTCCCCCTTCAATATAATGTCTATAATAATCAAATGCATTAGAAGGAAATTATCTAAAATATTCCTTCCCCTGACAAATCTATATTGGTTACTAGATATTAAAATAGATAACAAACCCATTAATCTACCATGTAAAACTTTGAAAATCAACTTGTTACTAAAGTTGCTAAGTCTAATATGCCTGAGGTCTATAAAGTTTCAACGACTTTTGTATTTATAATTTTTCTTATTTTAATTTTCATAATAGATAATTTAAGGAAAGTAAGTAAAACTGTTAAAAATTTATTTCTCAGAAGTAGTAATAAAAAAATCGATTATAATAAAGATAGTACAAGTAGATTTTTTTCATGTATGTCTGAAGGACCACCTAGTAAAATTGGCAACATATGTGCAGGTGCACATGATATGAATGAATTTGTCATAATATGTGGATAGCATGAAAGCTTTAGAGGAATTTTATGGACACCAAATAAAGACACACAATGTGTAGAAGGTCTATCAAAAGTGAAGTGAGGTCATCTCTTAAACTCATGAATTCACAAAAGAAGACAACCAAAAAGACATTTATCCAATTAAGAGTAAAATTGTAAAGAAAGCGTCTTCTTTATTTCCTTCGTTTTATAAGTAGTCTTTCGTCATTTTGGAAGACTCAAATTATGATGAATTGAATATTTGAGAGCTCTGAAGCATGTGGTTCGAGGATGGAATCCATTTAGTTTAGTTTTTCTTATATTGATGGGTTGATTCTCATTTTTTATTGAGTACTTCTTGCTCTTCATTCCATATTGAGTAAATCATTTGTGGATTTCAAGTGAGTTTCTCTTCCCCATTGATTTATTGTGTATTCAATGAGCCCATCTTTCTTCTCTTCTCATCTCTTATTTATCATATATCTTACTTTTGTATTTTTTAATTCCACATTTGATTTCGAGCGGATTACCCCTCAATTGCGATCACTATCATTTCGTATCAAGAGCCCATGTTTGGATTTATTTCTACAAATTTAGTGTAGATTTGAAAAAAAAATCCAAAAATCATCCAAAAAGTCCAAAAAATTAATTGTTTGATTTGTTATTTCTGACATTAAATCTTTGTTCTCTAGTGTTTTTTTTTACTCGAGGTGTCAAATTTCATTCAATTTTAATATAGAGAAGTAAAGTTACCATTGAAGTGTTTTGAGCTTTTGAAACTTTTCAAATTTTGAAAGTGAGTCTTTTGATTAAATAGGAATTGGACGTTAATAATAATTGAGATTTGTTTTCCAAGTCCAGGGGAACTAAATCCTAAATTTTGAGCCAATTCTTAGGTGGTTTGAGGGTGTTGGAATTTCATGTGTGTTATTGGTGTTTTACTTGATGATCTTCAAGTGTTCTTGAAGAAAAAGAAGATCAAAATGTAAATTTGTTCCTATTCTCTCAAGTCAAAGTTGATCAAAGTGTTTGTAAGTAACTTATGAAAATTTGATTTTTTAAAAGTAAAAACAATATTAATTTCCACGTGGACAAGCCACGTATGCAATAAGCACTCACAATCATCAGTTTATTCCCATCACAATTGCCACATCAACAATCAACTGCCACATCAATAGTCAAAGTCAATCATTGACTGCTAACTCAACAATCAATTCTTTTTCTACTCTCACCTATAGCAAGTGTGTTGCAATTTCAAAGACTAAGAGCCTCTTTGGATTGACTTAAAAGTTGGTCAAGCATACTTTTATGTTATTTTTAAACTCTTGAAAGTATTTCGTAAAATAAAAATTAATCTAAAATAAGTTAAAGATGACTTTAAAAAGTTAAAAACTAAAAGCAGTACTTCCCCTACTTTTAAATTTTTGACTTAAAAATTATTTGAGTTTGACCTTTTATTTTTTTGACTTAAAACCCACTTTTTCAAACAATCCAACGAGCTCTAAGTGTGCAAAATTTTGCCTCAGCGCCTCAAAATTTGGCTAAGTATGAAAACTTCTTGGACCTAATTATAGTAAGTGTCCAAATTCAGTTCTTCTTCTTCTAAACTGATTTTCTTTCATTTATCAACTATTTAACAACTAATTAACATTTTTAATCACTTCTTAACTTGTTTTTAAGCATTAAATTATCTCTTTGATTCTTCAAATTAAGTAAAAACAAACAATTTCTTCTACTTTTGTTACTTCGTTTTTTAGTCTGATTTTTTCGTGTGCTTCTTTCTTCTACTTTTCTTCTCTTAATTCAAGTTCTTTAGCTTTATTTGAGTCATCATTCTTTCAAGAGTCGTCAACATCCACTCCACCACAAAGATTTAGTGACATTGTAAATTGATTGGACAAAGTTAGTTCTCTTTCAACATCGAGATGAAACTCTAGGAAAGAAGGTAAAAGAGAGTTTCCAAACATGAGAGACGTGAAGAACTTTACTCCGCAATTGTTTTCTATGTTTTATAAGTAGGTACAAACTGATAAAAAGAAAGACTGTCATTCGTAATTTTTGAATATTGTGTAGATGACATTAGTAAATACGCTTGTAGCAATGTGAGCTACGAGTATAGTAAAAATGTGTTTTGTGAGGGCTATGATGGTCCACGAGATAATGAACAACATGGTTGTGAGAACTACAACTCCGAAGATTATAACGAGATGAATGGAGTTTATGACTCTTGTGGAGATGGTGAAGGGAGAGAAGGACTTTATGTTGTATACCATTGTGAAGATGAAGGTTTGTATACTTCGCACCATGATTATGATGGAAATGTGAGGTACAATACTTTGTCCCATAGATATTATGAGTCCTTTCAGCGAAATCTAGATGAAAATGGAAGTTGTGAAATTGAATTCCCTTCCTCTTCTTTTTCTACTGTAAAGCCTCGTAACTTCTAAACAAAGATCTGAACTATCCTCCGTTTATGTGTTGGCTCGAAATCAATGATTTATGATTGTATCTATATGGGTTGAGACCAGTTTTTAAGTGTGAAAAGTATTTTGGATGTGAACTAAGGTTATTAGGGACTCCTAATATATGAAGAGTTTTTGTGGTTAAGCACCAAGAAAATGGAAAGTCGTGCAGCCTTCTTTCTAGGGTCTTCGACCATTCATAAATTAGAGTTATGAGCTAAAAGTTATGCCCATTTAACTAAGCACTAAGTTTTCTGCAAGATCTGCCATGCGAAGTGCACGTCAGCAACGCGATCGCGCGTGAAGGTCAGTGCCATTCTTAGGTGTGCGGGAAGTGCCGCACAGCCAAGGCTTGCGCGACCGTGCACGTCCTCTGAAATTTCTTTTAATTTTCTCTCTTTTTCATATTCTAAGATGGGTGTTTTTGTCCTTTTCCCATCCTATAACCCTAATCCACACCTCTTAACCTCTCTTAATGTCACGACCCAGACCATCGTGATTGGCAGCCACACTAACCCTCCGGTGGGAGAACCACTACTACAACCCAAGTAAGCAACTAATCTAAAAACTAAGGGATTTAAGTGTATAAAATTAGAAATAATAGCTAAAACCTGAAGTTCCCATAAACTTCCAAAAGATCTAACAACGAACTAAATAAATGCGGAAGAAATAACCTAGAACCTGAAAGTCAATGTACCAAAACATCTAAAGTTCAACAAGTCTAAACAAGAAGGGATGCAACCCCAATCTAATTAACTAATCAACTAATCAACTAACTAGAACATATTCTAAGTCCGAAAATGGTGGACATAGACGAAAGAGAATTCCATGGAAGCCTGGAAGAATTGGCACACCGTTGAATTCGAACGACGATCACTGATCTCCTAAGTGAGGTCTGTCAGTAGCCGCTTGAAGATGCCCTGTACTCAACAAAATAAGAACTATTGGAGTATCAGTACACAACCACAGTGTACTGGTAGGATCACACGGCTATCCCACCAAGTTCAACATAAGCAAGTCAAGATAACATTATAATCACATGTATATATATCAACATTTACGAACAACGAATAGCTTCACATTTTATATCAAATCATTGGTCTTCTCATGGAACCCAAACCCAAATAGTTAGCATACCAAAACGTGGTACCCGATCCCAATGTTATGCCGGAATGTGACAACCGATCCCATATTTATGCCAAAACGTGGCAACCGATCCAGGTTAGTTATGCCGAAATGTGGAAATCGATCCTATTCACACAACACAATTACAATCACCAGTATATCTTCAAGATCATATATTTAGTTCATGATTCATGGCATTCATCATTCCTCTAACTCATTTACAACAAGGATAATCAATAGTGCAACATTCATATAAATACAAGTATCATAATGAAGCAAGAACAAACATGCATCACACAATCACAGAATCACAACCATCACCTACCTCGAAACAAGCTTGAAACCCTAAGAAAATTAATCCTTCCCTTTACGGATTCGTTCCGCTTGTTCTTGGTCTACAAACAATCATAACAACACGGGAATCAACAAACAATCGCTAATTACCCGAAACTATAACAATTCTATGAACCCTAGATCAAACCCATGATTCCAACAATCCAAATTAGGGTTGTTTCCACCATAGAATCTATAACAAAACCCTCCCCCATCAATATTCACCCATTCTATTACGTTCTACGGATCAAAAAATGGATTCCGGGAGTGAAAAACTTACCTTTAGCCTCAAGAATGATGAAAAACGAGTAGGAGTCGCATGGGGTTCGTTCCCTATCTCTAAAAATCAAAAAGTGCCAAATAATGTCGTTTAGGAGTTTATTAGCGACTTTAAGTCACGTCTAGCCCGCCACAGCGGCCACCATCCAGCCATAACGGCCCCGCCAGAGCGACCAAACTCCCCACCAAGGCAGATTGCACGAGACAGAGAGCTAATTAAAGAATTCCAAAATCCCCATTTTACAACACACCTCTAACCCACGACGCTTAGAAAATACCCTTCACACCAAGATCAATTGCGTGAGTTCTACTCACCCGAATTCAATTACGTAAAGTCATACGGATTCCTTAATGAATTGTCTAACTACCCATGTAATAAAAATAATAATTAAGTCCCCCAATTGTTACCAGATTTGCTTACACCTTCAAGACTCCGATTTCATCCAAATCTTGACTAGGTTGGGAAAATCCAAATACTACAAAAATGTTTTTCGGCCTAATTTTTTCCCCGTTGACTCTTCTATAACAACGGGAACAGGTCGTTACAATAGATACCAATTTACCCATCACTCGTCCCCGAGTGACAAATCTTAGGAAATGTAGGATAAGGAAAGAATGAAGTAGTACCTGAATCGACGAACAATTGGGGATACATGTCTTGCATGTCCCTCTCGGTTTCCCAAGTGGCTTTCTTAACTTGACGATGCTTCCATTGAACTTTCACGAGCTTAATCTCCTTGGTCCTCAACTTGCGCACATCACGATCAAAAATTTTAATCAGATCCTCCTCATATTAGAGGTCATTGTCTAACACAATTGAGTCTCACTTAATTATATAATTCCCGTCACCATGATACCTCTTCAACATGGACACATGAAATACCGAGTGAACATTGGATAAATTAGGAGGTAAGGCCAATCTATACTCCACCGGTCCTACACATTCAAGAATCTCAAATGGACCAATGTATCTAGGTCTTAGCATACCCTTTTTACCAAATCTCATCACCCCTTTCATGGGTGATACCTTAAGAAGAACATTTTCACCGGTTTGAAAAGTCATATCTCTCACCTTATGATTTGCATACTTCTTTTGTCTACTCTGGGCTACTAAAATCTTAGCTTGAATGCTCTTGACCTTATCTTGAGCATCCTTTACTAAATCTACCCCCAAAGGTTTCACATCTCCAGCCTCAAACCATCCTATGAGTGATCTACATCCCTTCCCATAGAGTGCCTCAAATGGTGCCATATCAATGCTGGAGTGATAACTATTGCTATAAGAAAATTCACACAAAGATAAGAACTTATCCTAATGCCCTCCAAAATCAATCACAGACGCCCTCAACATGTCCTCTAACACTTGGATAGTCCTCTCTGAATGTCTGTCTGTCTGTGGATGGAAAGTTGTACTAAAAGTGAGTTGTGTCCCAATTCATAATGCAATTTCCTCTAAAACTTGGATGTGAATTGGGTACCACGGTCTGAGATGATAGAGAGGGGCACCCCATGCAACCTCACTATCTCTTTCACATACACCTTAGCCAATTGTTCAACATTATTATCTATTCTTACCGGATTAAAGTGGGCTGGCTTAGTCAATCTATCAACCACTACCCAAATAGAATCAAAATTCCCAAAGTCTTTAGAAGACCATCCACGAAATCCATGGCTATCCTCTCCCACTTCCATTCCGGAATTGGCATTCCTTGAAGCAAACATCCAGGCCTTTGATGTTCATATTTCACTTGTTGGTAATTTTGACACCTAGCTACAAACTTCGATATGTCCTTCTTCATGCCCGGCCACCAATAAATTCGCTTCAGATCTCTGTACATCTTGGTCACACCCGAATGAATAGAATATTGTGAACCATTATATTCTACCAACAATTTCTCAATCAATTCATCTACTCTAGGAACACATATTCTCCCTTTAAAATTGAGCACACCATTCGCATCAAAAGTGGTCTCTTGTGTCTTACCAATCGCAGACTTTTTTCTAAGCTCCACCAAATTTTCACCTTCAAATTGTTTGGGCTTGATCTCATCAATGAATGTGGCCCTCACTTCAATGCTAGCTAACACCCCACCCCTTTCTGAGAAGCCCAACTGCATGAACTTAGACTCTAAGGTCTGAATTTCCTTAGCCAAAGGTTGCTTGGCTACACTCAACCAAGCTAAACTACCCATACTAACCGTTTTTCGACTCAAAGCATGTGCCACCACATTAGCCTTGCCTGGATGGTATTGAATGGTCACATCATAATCTTTAAGTAACTCAATCCACCTTCGCTGTCTCAAATTCAGATCCTTTTGAGTGAACACATGCTGTAAACTAAGATGAGCGTAAATACTTCACACTTAACACCATAGATTTAATATCGTCAGATCATAAAAGCAAACACTACTGCTGCCAACTCCAAATCATGTGTTGGATAATTCCTCTCATGCACCTTCAATTGACGCGAGACATAAGCTATAACATTCTTATGCTACATCAACACAGCACCCAAACCAGCACGTGAACCATCACAATAAACAATAAATTCCTTTCCTTCAACCGGTAATACTAGAATGGGGTCAAGAAAGTCTTGAGCTTTTGAAAGCTCTCCTCACATTTTTCAGTCCATTCAAATGGTATCTCTTTTTTGGTAAAATTAGTCAAGTGTATGGCGATAGAAGCAAAGTTCTTCACAAATCGCTGGTAGTAGCTAGCGAGTACCACAAAACTCCTGACTTCCATCACAGAGCTGGGCCGATCCCAATTCTTAACCGCCTCAACCTTTTGAGGATCTACCATTACCCCTTTTTTTGAAACTACATGTCCCAAAAATGCAACCGAAGTAAACCAAAATTCACACTTAGAAAATTTAGCATACAATTTTTTTTTCCCAAGAATACCCAAAACAATATGAAGATGGTGGCATCCTCTTCCTCACTTTCGAATAAACCAAAATATCATCAATAAAGACTATGACGAAAGAATCAAGAAATGGTTTGAACACCCCATTCATCAAACTCATGAAAGTTGTAGGCGCATTGATCAAACCAAAAGACATAACCAAAAACTCATAGTGCCTATAACGAGTTCTAAAATCCGTCTTGGGCACATCTCAGACATAATTTTCAATTGATGGTAACCGAATCTTAGATCAATCCTAGAGAAAACTGTTGCACGTTGCAATTGGTCAAAGAGATCAGATATTCGAGGCAAGAGATACTTTTTTCGAATAGTGACTCTATTTAACTGTCGGTAATCTATACACATTCTCATACTACCATCCTTCTTCTTAATAAAAAAAACTGGAGCACCCCATGGAGAAGCACTAGGGCGAATAAATGCCTTATCAAGAAGCTCTTGGATTTGAGGCTTAAGCTCTCTTAATTCTGCCGGAGCCATGCGATATGGAGGGATAGAAATGGGGTGCGTACCAGGCTCTAAATCAATGAAAAAATCTATATTTCTATCCAGAGGCATACCAGGCAAATCATTAGGAAACACTTCACTAAATTATGACACCACATGAATAGACCCAATGGATGGAGTCTCAATCTCAACATCCCTAATATGAGACAAATAAGCCAAACAACTCTGCTCTACTAATTTACTAGCCCGAATGGAGGATATAATCTTAGCTTGCTTAGGCTTGTACACCCCTTCCCACTCTAATTTTTTCCTTCCCAAAATTTCTAGAGTAACAGACTTAGTATTACAATTAAGCACGACATAATAGGGGGACAACCAAGTCATGTCTAAGATTATGTCAAAGTCAATCATATCCAATATCACTAAATTAGTCCAAGTCTGAAATCTCATAAATAAAATAGGACAAGAACGATAAACATGGGAAACTATGACTAACTCTCCAACTGGGGTAGAAACACGAATAGGGTCATCAAGAATATCACAAATCATATCGAAATCTGAGGCAAATCTCATAGATACATATGAGTAAGTAAAACCCGGATCAAATAACACATTAGTCATGCGGTCATAGAAAAGAATTGTACATGTGATCACCGCGTCAGATGCTTCCGCCTCATTCTTGCCCGAAAAAGCATAACATTGAGCCCTATCATCTTGACGAGCCACTTCCCTGCCTGGTTGAATGTTACCCCTACCTCTGTTACCATTTCCTCTACCTCCACAGTCTCGTTGATTACCTCATCTCCCACTTTGTGGATGCCCTCGACCATTATTACCGTTCCCTGTGGGTACCAATGCTCTAGAAGGTTGTTGCGCGGCATCTAATACACGTGGGTGGGGATAATCTCTCCTCACATGCCCAGGTTCTCCACAATTATAGCAAGTACGATCAAAAGATGGTCTCCCACCTGTCGAAGGCGCGACTACCTGGCTATCCTAAAAACTATAAGATGGAGTTCCCGAGTAGTTACCTGTAGAGGCGAGCATAGCGGACTGAATTGGCTTAGCTGGAAGTGTCGGCCTCCCTGAACCTCTAGAGTAAGAACCTTGAAAATTGCCTGAATTATTGGTCCTTTTAGCTAATGCCTTAACTTGTCCGTCTTGCCTTCCCCATTCCACCTTCTTAACATAATATGTCACCTCATTAAAGCTCCAAACCTGCGGAACTCATATGAACAGATAATACTTGCAACTCCGAATATAGTCCCATAATAAATAATCGGATCCTCTCCTCCTCAATAGTCACCAATTGAGTAGCATATCTAGACAAAACATGGAACTTGGCTTCATAAGCAGCCACAATCATACCACCCTGCTCCAAAGCCATAAACTCATCTTACTTACGATCCCTTAAGGTTTTAGGAATATATTTCTCTAAGAACAGAGTATGAAATTGGGTCCAAGTAACTGGAGGTAAGGTAGAAGATCTACATTCCGTGTAAGCTCTCCACCATTGCTTGGTCTCACCTTTAAGTTGAAAAGACACAAATTCAACTCCATGTTGATGAACAATACCTAATTTATGAAGCCTCTCATAGTAATCCAAGATGAACTCATAAGCAGCCTCACTCTCAGAACCAAGGAACATAGGAGGATTTAGCTTCAAAAACTTAGTCAACATTTCATACTCATTACCAGTCATAACAGAACCCAACAAAGGATGGAAGAAAGCATCGTTACCTCCAGTCAATATAGTAGGAGCTTGGGTTTCCTAAAGTCCTATAGCCTCTCAAAGAAAAGTAAAGGTGTCCCTATACCGTTTCGTGAGACACTACTAGACTTGCTTTGGTAAATCGAGATCAACGAACCTAGGCTCTCATTCCAACTTTGTCACGACCCAGACCATAGTGATTGGTACCCATACTAACCCTCTGATAGGAGAACCACTACTACAACTCAAACCAAGCAACTAATCTAAAAACTAAGACATTTAAGCATATGAAAGTAGAAATAATAGCTAAAAACTAAGTTCCCATAAACTTTCAAAAGATCTACCAACAAACTAAATAAATGCAAAAGAAATAACCTAGAACTTGAAAGTCAATGTACCAAAAGATCTAAAGTTCAACAAGTCTAAGCAAGAAGGGATGCAACCACAATCTAATGAACTAATCAACTAACTAGAACATAATATAAGTCCAAAAACGGTGGACATAGACAAAAGAGAATTCCATGGTAGCCCAGAAGAATTGACTCACCCTTGAATTCAAACAACGATCATTGATCTCCTAAGCGAGGTTTGTCAGTAGCCTCTTGAAGATGCCCTGTACTCAACAAAAATAAGAGCAAGTGCAGTATCAGTACACAACCACAGTGTACTGGTAGGATCACGCGACTATCCCACTAAGTGCAACATAAGCAATTCAAAACAACATTATAATCACATGCATATATATCAACATATATAGTATTATCAACATTTACGAACAACGAACAACTTCACATTTTATATCAAATCATTGGTCCTCTCAAGGAACCCAAACCCAAATAGTTAGCATACCGAAACATGGTACCCGATCCCAAGGTTATGCCGGAACGTGGCAATCAATCCAAGTTAGTTATGCCAGAACGTGGCAACCGATCTCATTCACACATCACAATCACAATCACAATCACAAGTATATCTTCAAGGTCACACATTTAGTTCATGATTCATGGCATTCATCATTCCTCTAACTCATTTACAACAACTGTAATTAATAATGCAGCATTCATATACATACAAGTATCATAATGAAGCAAGAACAAACATACATCACACAATCATAGAATCACAGCCATCACCTACCTCGAAACAAGCTTGAAACCCTAAGAAACTTGATCTTTCCCTTTTCGGATTTGTTCTGCTTGTTCTTGGTCTACAAACAATCATAACAACACAGAAATCAACAAACAATCGCTAATTACTCGAAACTATAACAATTCTATGAACCCTAGATCAAATCCATGATTCCAACAATCCAAATTAGGGTTGTTTCCACCATAGAATCTATAACAAAACCCTCCCCCATCAATATTCACCCATTCTATTACGTTCTACAGATCAAAAAATAGATTTGGGGAGTGAAGCTTACATTTAGACACAAGAATGGTGAAAAATGAGTAAGAGTCGCATGGGGTTCGTTTCTTAGCACTAAAAATCAAAAAGTGCCAAATAAGGTCGTTTAGGGGCTTATTAACAACTTTAAGTTGCGTCTGGCCTGCCACAACGTCCCTCCCACAGCGACCAAATTCCCCACTGAGGCGGGTTGCACGAGATAAATATCTAATTAGAGAATTCTAAAATCCCCATTTTACAACACACCTCTAACCCATGACGCTCAGAAAATACATTCACGCCAAGATCAATTCCGGGAGTTCTACTCACCCGAATTCAATTTTGTAAAAGTCATACAGATTTCTTAACGAGTTATCTAACTACTCATGTAATCAAAATCATAATTAAATCCCCCGATTGTTACCAGATTTCCCTACACCTTAAAGACTCCGATTTTGTCCAAATCTAGACTAGGTTGGGAAAATCTAGATACTACGAAAAAAGTTTTCCGTCCAATTTTTCCTCCGTTGGCTTTTCTATAACGACGGGAACAAGTCATTACACTTAAAAACCTTATTCATTCATATTTCATAAGTTATGGCAAACTTTATCTCCAAGAACTCTACATAAGGGTTTCTCAAGTTCAAGCTATAAAATAGCCAAGTCCAAAGAGTTTCTTTAAGAATTCCTAAATTTAACAAGGTCTTCCATTCCATGTATGTGAGATTTCATTGATGGATATCTTTAAATCCACTTTAATCCAAGGATTTTACTTCATTTGATCTCGGTGATCCAATTTTCATCACTATATCATTTCAATAATGCTGGATATTTTTATAATGCAAGACATAGTTGAGTATGTTTTAAATACCCCAAAACTCTTTTCATTGTCATCCAATGAGTTCGATTGGGATTACTCATGAACATGCTCAATTTATTCATAGCATATGTTATATCTGATCGTGTACACTTCGTGATATACATCATATTTCCCAATACTCTAGCACAATCCAATTGTGAGTCACTTTCACCTTCACTCTTTTGAAATGCAAAGCTCACATTTATTGGAGTCTTGACAATATTGAAATCCAATTATTTGAACTAGTCAAGTACCTTTTGAATGCAATGAGACCATGACAATGCTAAAAATTATGGAGTTCTAAGGATTCTTATAGCTAAGATCGCATCAGCAACTCCAAGATCTTTCATATCAAACTTTCTTTCTAGCATACATTTAGTAGCATTTATGTCATGAGTGTCTCTACTAATGATCAACATGTCATCAATATACGAACAAACAATGACCTCGTGTTTTTAATGTAAACACATTTATCACTATCATTCTTAAATCCATTTGCCAACATGGTTACGTCAAATTTCTTACGTCATTGTTTGGGTACTTGTTTTAGTCCATAATATGACTTAACATGTTCTCACACTTTCTTTTCTTTACAGGACACAAAATCCTTGGGTTGTTCCATGTAAATTTCTTCCTCCAATTCTCCATTTAAGAAATTTATTTTCACATTCATTTGATAAATTTGGAGGTCATATACCGCAACTAATGCAATTAACATCTGAATGAATGTAATTCTAGTTACTGGCGAGTATGTGTTGAAAAAATCAAGACCTTTTTTTTGTCTATTACCTTTGACAAAAAGTCTTGCTTTGTATTTGCCAACATTTCATCAAATTTTATTTTCCTTCTGAAGATTCACTTTAAACCCAAAGATTTATTTCCTAGAGGAAGATCAATCAACTTCCAATATGGTTGCTCAAGATTGAATCAATCTCACTATTGACACCATCTTTCCAAAAAGATGAGTCCATAGAAGACATAGGAAATGTTACAAAATCAGATCCGAAGGAAGTAGATATCCTTTGACATTTACTACACCTCTGAATCTCTTTATTAAGCACATTCTCCTTTTTTTCTTTCCAAGGTCTTTTAGACCCTTCACTAGACTACTCAAGTCTAATGTTACAGTCCACAGTCATAGGTCCTATTTTAATCTTTTTAGGAATAGGAACTTGAACTTTGGCTAGACACTCCACATTTTGAAATATTTCAGGTTGGATTTCATTTCTTTCCATTTTCTCATATGGAATAGATTGTTTCTTGAACAAACCATTGTTTTCTTTCTAAACAAGAGAACTTTTTGTTGCTCCCTTTTGTAGTAAGGATAGTTTCTCCACACAAGTTTTATGGTAAACCTGAACTAATAAGTAATGCATCCATCATTTCTTTCAAAGTTCGGTTTTTTCCCTCCGCAATTCCATTAGATTGAGGTTAAAAGGACAGTAGTTTGATGGATAATACCACTTTCCAAACATATTTCTGCAAAAGGAGATTTATCTCCATCCCTATTACTTCTTATCTTTTTCCCAACTGATTTTCAACTTCTGTATTATATTGTCTAAAAGTTTCTATTGCTTCATCCTTACGATTCAGCAAATATATATAACCATATCAAATGCAATTGTCAATATAACTTATGAGATACATTTTTCCACCACGAGATGGTGTTGACTTCATATCACAAATGACAATGTAAATCAACTCTAAGGGATTAGACTTCCTTTCAACAGATTTATAAGAATGCTTAGCATACTTAGATTTCACACAAACTTGACATTCTTTTATTTATTGCACTCAAAGTTAGATAAAACTTCTAAGTTGATCAGTTTTCATTACAAGGTTTTTTTTAATTGACATGTCCCAAGTGCTCATGTCACAAACAGTTTGACTCAAGCAAGTAAGAACAAATAAAAATATTGAGTTTGAAAAGCTCTCCGCGAGGTATCTTTTTCTCACAAATATTTGTTCCTATTTATTACAATTTTGTGCAATAAAAACATTGTTTAGAGTCATCACCTTGTCAAATGTCCTTTTCAGAAGGACCTTTCCATAACTTTCAATTTGATTGTTATAGAACTATACCCATGACTAAATTTTAATCGGGTCCAATAAAGGCAATATAATCCAAATGCTTCTTTTACAAAACATGGCAAATGACTATTCACCAATATTCATGTCTATTTAATAGACATATCTTTTCATGAAAAATCACAACAGTTTAAGTGAGACTTTTTCATTAAAGAACACAATCATTTTGAACAAGTATACATATAATTTCGTAGTTTCATACTAGTCATACCATATACTAGTAAAAGAGAAACTCAACGACCACAATATCAAATATACTCCAAAAATTTTGTAAGTCTAACATAATTTAGAAGTATCATCAAATTTCTTATCTTGTGCTCCAAATTTAAATTAGACACTAAGTCTAATTTTATCTTTGTCATAAGACAAGAACCCCCCATATTTTAAATATGATTTCAAAGATATTTTTCAAGTAGTTGAAAATAATTTTTCCACATATTTTCCAGACTATCAAAATGTCATTGGCAGTATGAAACATCTTTTGGAAATACTATTCTACGAAAGGAGTACAAAACTATAAAAGTTTTTTTTCTCCTCCAAAGAGAATAAAACATATTCTGAGATTATCACATAGATATGCTTTTCTTTTCAAATAGCCTTCCAACTATAACATTTTGAAATACTATTTTATCAAATGAAAATATGCATATCTCATTCTACAAACTAAAGAATTTTAAAGGAAACACTATTTGCCAAGGAAAATTCATTCAAAAACATATGTTTTGCAGATCTTTTTTTGTCACGACCCGAGTCTAGACCCCAGATGCGACACGGCGTACTCGACCCCGAAGGGGTCTTATACAAGCCCCATATCTCATTCATTGCATACGTAATAGAAATAGTACGAAATTAAAACTTTTTAAAACCAAACTATCAAAATGCGCATTTAACAATCTTTCGAAGGACACAACGGAAGTCTAAGTCTCACATGGCCATATTTACAAAGTACTTGAAACTAATGTAGGGACACGACCCTTTACAATCGAAAATACTAGGATTGTCTATTACATGAACAAAAGGAAACATAAAAGTTCTTGTCCTCGAATCCATGAGGAATTACCAAGTCTTGGAGGAAACTCAATCCAAGCACTTCAATCCTAGATAGAATCAATCACTTGTTGGAACCTTTACAATCGAAAATACAAGGATTGTCTATTAAATGAACAAAAGGAAACATAAAAGTTCTTGTCCTCGAATCCATGAGGACATACCCGTCTTGGAGGAAACTCAATCAAAGCACTTCAATCCTAGATAGAATCAATCACTTGTCGGAACCTTTACAATCGAAAATACTAGGATTGTCTATTACATGAACAAAAGGAAACATAAAAGCTCTTTTCCTCGAGTCCATGAGGACATACCAAGTCTTGGAGGAAACTCAATCCAAGCACTTCAATCCTAGATAGAATCAATCACTTGTCGAAACCTACACTTGTAGTAAAAATAAGAGAAATATAGGTTACCACACAAAAATGTACTAAGTATGATGACCATGCAAAAACATGCTTAAGAAGTACATTTTGTTTGAAAGTCATGCTTTTATGTCATTTTGGTAAAACTTCATGAACATTGATAAAAGAGGCATAATATAAGTCACAACCAACATACAAGTCACATTTTCACATTTGAACAAAAATAAACATATAAAACTTTACCTTCACCTTTAGCCACCACCTCAAGTAACCCTCAAGCTATACCTTGTGCAATGTATGGATAGCGTCCAATACCACCACCCACACTATGGCACCACCTTAAGGTCACCAAAAGTGAACTGACCATTCATCTTTTCAACCTTTACACAATAAAGCATCTAAGAAACATAAACATCACATGAATCACATCATCACATTAAGACCAACATCTAAGACAACTCTAGGTCATACTTGTGCAATGTGCAAGTAGCATCCCATACTACTACTCACACTAAGTACTCCATTGAAGTCACCATAGACAAGGCCCATTCATATACAATAGTCATGACAAGGAAATAAATCATAATACCATCCAAGTATAGCATGCATCTTTACATTTAAACATATAAGCATTTAAGTCAACCTTCTTCATTAACTTCATTTAGGACACATTCATTCATTAGTCATTAAGACTTAGAGAACTCACTATGACCCTCTCAAATCCTACTCGTGCAATGCATGGATGACATCCCACACTACCACCCACACTTCATAGAACTCATCAAGAAACCATAATGCACATCTCACATGATGAGAATAAGCGTTTAACTGACATAGACCATGCAAGCTAGACATGGAATCCGGTGTTCTGCCCCAATACCGAAAAGAGGTGGTCTCCTTACCTAAGGAAGACCGATAATATTAGCTTGGATTGAATTGAATCCACTAGCTAATATCCTATGTAGGCACATAGTTATGGGATATGAAGATATTCATTGGAACCCTAGCCTAATGTTATGTAACATCTCGCAAAATGAAATAACTAGGAAGAAGTCAAGAATTGCAAATAGTGACTTTAGGAGATAAAGAAAATCTGGAAATTTGTTTAAGTTAAGTTAAGAATGATTTTTTGGTCAACTTCAAGTGACCATAACTCCTAGATCAGGAGGAACTACATGTGTTTCCAGATATCGTAGGAAAGGTCTTGGAATAAGCTTTCTAACGCCACTGTGTTTCCTCGATTCCAAGTTCGTATGAGTGAGATATGCCCATTTGAAGTTGGGCTATTCGGATAAGGAACGTCTAATCCAGATTTTTGAATTTCCTTATCCAATTTATTAAATCCGTTTATTAGTAATTATTTGGAGTCTAAACTGAGTTAGTTCAGTTTACACACTTAAGAAATACACTAGCGCTTTGAGGGAAAAAAAGAGAGGACAAAGGAGAAGAGAAACTCAAGATTCGTCAAGTTCTTGCTATTTTGGTTGTGAAATTCGCCAAGGATTCAATCCTACAAGGTATGTGAGGCTTGAATAATGTTGGTTTTGTTCACCCACGTTCCAAACATGCTGTTTCATCATGATTTGTATTCTTGAATTTGATATCGTTCTTGAATTGGGCTGAATTGAGATGTTTCTGGGATCTTTACGTCAAGTTTTAGAGTTGCTTTGAGTTAGGTTCTTGGGTACACATGCTGGGTATTGTAATCTAAAATGAATTTAAGATGAGTAGTCAAGTTTAGGCTAATTGGGGCTGGAAAATGAAGAAGGGAAACGTCGAGAGGGTTTTGGCACGCATGTCCGCGTCGCAGACTTGCTCCCCCAGTGAACAAAAACCAGCTCCGCGTCACAGTTGGGATGCGGACTCCTCTGTCTCAAAATTTAATTTTGCAATCAAATATTTAAATGAAACTCCGCTTCATGGAATTATTCCAAGACGGTGATTTCTTGATCTTTTCTTATGTTTAGCTATCTACAAACACTCCTAAACATCATGATGTCTTTCCTATTACAAATCAGAATCCTTGAATTCATAATTTAATTCAAGGAAAGTTAAGAGTCAAGTCAAGTAAGGTTAAGATTCATATCAAGTAAAGATAAAGAGTCAAGTCAAGTGAAGTTTATAAAGTTTTCAAAAGTCTTTCACAAACGTTTTAACTTTGGTTCAAGACTTAAGTTTCAAGTTAAGCAAAGAGTAAAGAGTTGAGTTCATTTCTCAAAATGCTATAAGGGAATTAAGTATTCCCAAGAGTTTAAAATGTTTTCACATTTTAACAAGAAAGGGAAATACCGATTTCCAAGAGAGCTTTTAAGCTAAAGTTTTGAGTAATTATCTCAAATCAAAGAAAGAAGTTTTCATTTTAAATCATTGAGCTAACTGTATTTTTGTAGTAGTATTGAGCACCGATATGGGGATGCGAGTTCATATTTACTCCACTCTCCATAAACCATGTAGCCAACATGGGTAATAAAGGATCATACTTTTTAATGACTCCTTAAGATGCTTTTAGCATAGACTAGTAGATCCACTTAGTTAAGCATTTTATATGACGGCAAAGTATAGGACAAGTCTGGCAGCATGGGCAAGACGTTATATCACCACTTAGGCTCATAGTGGTTGTTGTCGGTTAGAGAAACTCCCACAAAAACTATATTACTTTATTACATAAGTAAAGTTGAGTTTGTTATTGCATTTTCTTTAACGAACTAAGTTGTTTTCCACTTTTTTAGAAGCATTATATATATTGCTTATGTTTTATTGCTTTATATTAAGTTAAGTAGTTCAGGAGTTGAGTAAAACCAAGGTAAGTGTTTCTTTCAGATTCTTTTCAAGCTTAAGTTAGGTTTAGCATTCCAACTCTCATACTCGTCCATTCAATGTAATGATGCCAGTTGGCCTACATCTTATTGTGATGCATATGCAGGTAACCAGGTTCAGCATCCAGTGCATCGTTGATCAAGTTGAGCACTCAGAGTTAGTTGGTGAGCCTCCTTGCATTCCAGAGGACTCCTTTTACTTTGCTTTTAGGATTTGATTTTTCGGATGATCAAAGGTCTTGTCCCGACATCCCTCTTTGTTTTAGAGGATTCATAGGCAGTCAACAATTAGTAGTTCAGTTGTCTTTACATTGTCATTTCATATGTTAGTTAAGACTTGAGTTGCCATTTTGGCCAAGTTGAATGTTGATTGCTAAACATTCTTGGTTATTTTTATTAAAAAAATGAGTAAGTGCATTTGATCATTGTAATAAAGCTTAGAGTCTTAACTGAGTAAGTAAGCCAGGCCAAGGGTTCGCTTGGGGCCATCATTGGTTCTCGAGCGCCAACAACGTTTGGGGTGTAGGCTCGGGGAGTGACAAACTTGGTATCAGAGCACAGAGTTCAAGAGTCATATAGAGTCTATGAACTCATGTCTGTAGAGTCTTAGTTATTGGTGTGAAGCGCGCCACATCTGTAATGTGGAGGCAGCAACACTTAGGAAACTTTCTCACTTCTTTCACACTTTTTTCGTGCATTAGAGTTTGATCTCTAAAAAGTTTCTTTCTAATCCATGCTTGTGTGTGTTTTCAGATAATCATGCCTCCACGAAGAGTTTTCATAGCTCGTCATGCTAGGTTTAATGTTGAGCAGCAAGGGGTACCTAATGCACCTGAAGTGCAACCCCAAGGAGATGTTCCAATGTTGAGTTCTGTGAGGCTATCCGGATGTTGAGCTAGGTTGTGACTAACCAGGTTGGGCAACAAAGAGGAGCTAGACAGGAAGTGACTAATACTTTGAGGATCCAAGAGTTCTTGAGGATGAATCCTCAAAGTTTCACGGGTTCAAGCACTACTGAGGATCCAGAGAGTTTTGTTGAGGAACTGAAAAAGGTATTTGAGGTTATGCATGTTGTCGATACTGAGAGAGTTGAAATAGATCCATATCAAATGAAGAATGTTGCTAGGACTTAGTTTGATCAGTGGAAAGAGGGTAGAGCTGAGGATGCACCACCTGCGAGTTGGGCATGTTTTGAGGAGGCGTTCTTCAGGCGTTTCATTCCCCGAGAACTGAAAGAGGCTAAGGTACGAGAATTTCTTACCCTTAAGAGGGATTCCTTGAGTGTTCAAGATTATGGGTTGAAGTTCACCCAACTATCCTGTTATGCTCCGGAGACGGTTGCAGATATGAGAAGTAGAATGAGTCTCTTTGTTGCTAGGTTGTCCCGTCTATCAAGCAAGGAGGGAATGGCAGTGATGCTAATTGGGGCCATGGATATATCAAGGTTGATGGTCTATGTGCAGCAGGTTGAAGAAGAGAAGTTGAGGGATAGAGAGGAGTTTACAAATAAGAAAGCTAAGACAGGTAATGAGTCCGGGTAACAGAAAAGTAATGTGAACCGTTCGTACTTTCAGCAAAAACAAAAGGGACCTGCTCCATTATCTGCTTGTGCACTTGCACCTAGAAGCAAAGACAAGTATAATGGTCAGAATTTGCAAAACTTCAGAGCTAGACCTGCACAGTTTCAGGGTAGTGTGGCACAAGGAGGTAACTGGGCTCCTGCATGTGCTAGGTGTGGTAGAACCCATTGATGGCCAGTTAGGTTGTTTCAAGAGTGGGCAAGAGGGTCACTTCATGAAAGAGTGCTCTAAGAACAGGCAAGGTAGTGGAAATTAGGGCAATAGAGCCTAATCGTCATCAGTTGCTCCACCAGGCAGGGCTGCACCTAGAGGAGCTACTTCCAGTACTGACGGAGGAGCAAACTGCCTCTATGCAATCACTAGTCGTCATGAGCAAGAGAACTCTCCAGATGTTGTCACTAGTATGATCAAAGTCTTTACTTTTGTTGTTTATGCTTTGCTAGACCCAGGAGCAAGTTTATCTTTTGTAATCCCTTATGTTGCAAATAAGTTTGATGTTATTCTTGAGAAACTCTATGAACCCTTTTGTGTTTCTACACCTGTTGGGGAGTCTTTTCTAGAGGAGCGAGTTTATCGTGATTGTGTCATTTCCATCAATCACTAAGATAACATGGTTGATTTAATTGAGTTAGACATGGTGGATTTTGATGTCATTCTAGGTATGGATTGGCTTCATGCCTGTTATGCCTCCATAGATTGTAGAACTCGAGTTTTCAAGTTCCAAATTCCTAATGAGCCAGTCTTAGAGAGGAAAAGTAGTTCAGTCTAAGGGTCATTTTATTTCTTACCTTAGGGCAAGAAAGTTAGTTTCCAAGGGTTGTGTGTATCAATTAGTCCGAGTTAATGGCTCAAGTGTTGAGATACCTTCCATTCAGTCAGTTTCTATAGTAAAAGAGTTTCCAGAAGTTTTTCCAGATGATCTACCAAGAGTCCCTCCTGAGAGAGAGATAGACTTCGGTATAGATGTTCTTCCAGGTATTCATCCTATATCTATTCCGCCATATAGAATGGCACCAGCAAAGTTGAAAGAGCTTAAAAAATAGTTGAAAGATCTACTAGATAAAGGTTTCATTCGACGAAGTGTCTCACCTTGGGGTACTCCGATCTTATTTATGAGGAAGAAAGATGGTTCTCTTAGGATGTGTATAGATTACCGCCAATTAAACAAGGTTACCATCAAGAATGAGTATCCTCTTCCAAGAATTGATGATATTTTCGATCAGTCTCATGGTACTTTTTATTGTTCTAAGATAGACATCAGATCTAGGTACCATCAGTTCAAAGTAAGAGAGTGTGATATTCCCAAGACAGTATTTAGGACCCGTTATGGTCATTATGAGTTTCTAGTCATGTCGTTCGATTTGACTAATGCACCTGCAAAGTTCATGGACCTTATGAATAGAGTTTTCAAACCTTATTTAGATACGTTTGTTATCGTCTTCATTGATGACATACTAATCTATTCATGGAATGAAGAAGATCATGCTAGCCATCTCAAAATAATTCTTCAAACTTTGAAAGATAAGGAGTTAAATGCTAAGTTCTCTAAATGTGAATTTTGGCTTGAGTCTGTTGCATTCTTGGGCCACATAGTTTTCGGTGATGGAATTAGAGTTGATACTTAAAAGATAAAGGCAGTGCAGAATTGGCCTAGACCCACATCTCTAACTGATATTAGGAGTTTCTTAGTTTTGGCTGGATAATATAGAAGGTTCGTAGAGGGGTTCTCGTCTATTTCATCTCATTTGACCAACTTAACTCAGAAAACAGGGAAGTTTCAATGGTCTGAAGCTTGTGAGAAAAGCTTTCAGGAATTGAAAAGAGGTTGACTACTGCCCCAGTTTTGACCTTACCAGAAGGTACTCAAGGTTTTGTGGTGTATTGTTCTGCATCTAGAGTTGGTTTGGGTTGTGTGTTAATGCAGAATGGAAAAGTTATAGCTTATGCCTCCAGACAGCTAAAAGTTCATGAGAAGAACTACCCAACCCATGACTTAGAATTGGTTGTTGTAGTATTTGCTTTGAAGATATGGCATCATTATTTGTATGGTGTTCATGTTGATGTATTCACTTATCACAAGAGTCTTCAGTATGTGTTTACTCCAAAAGAGCTTAATCTTAGACAAAGGAGATGGTTAGAATTACTCAAGGATTATGACATGAGTATATTTTACCACCTAGGTAAGGCTAATGTTGTTTCTGATGCTTTAAGCAGGTTCTCTATAGGTAGTACTGCGTATGTTGAGGAACAAAGAGAGAGTTAGCGAAAGATGTGCATAGACTTGCACGCTTAGAAGTTCGACTGATGGATTCCACAGAAGGAGGAGTAGTGGTGATGAATGGGGTTGAATCTTCATTAGTGTCAAAAGTGAAAGAAAAGCAAGACCAAGATCTTATTTTGCTTGAATTGAAGGCAAATGTTCACAAGAAAAAAGTATTAGCTTTTGAACAAGGGTGAGATGGCGTATTGAGATATCAAGGTAGATTGTGTGTACCAATGGTGGATGAACTCCAAGACAGGATCATCGAGGAAGCTCACAGCTCCAGATATTCCATTCATCTGTATCGTGATTTGAGAGAAGTCTATTGGTGGAGCAGCATGAAAAAGGGCATTGCAAAGTTTGTTGCTAAGTGTTCGAATTGCCAACAAGTTAAAGTGGAGCATCAATAGGCCGGTGGTTTGGCTCAGAGTATAGAACTTCCGGAATGGAAGTGGGAGATGATAAACATGGATTTCAGCACAGGTTTTCCAAGGTCTCGCAGGCAGCATAATTTTATACGGGTGATTATGGATCGAATGACCAAATCAGCCCACTTTTTGCTAGTAAAGACTACCCATTCATCAGAAGATTAATCCACGTTATATGTACAGGAGGTGGTGAGACTTAATGGTGTCCCTATTTTGGATTATATCAGATAAGAGTTCACAATTTACTGCACAATTTTGGAAGTCATTCCAGAAAGGCTTGGGTTCAAAGGTGAACTTAAGTACTGTTTTTCATCCTCAGACAGATGGTCAAGCAGAGCACACTATTCAGACCTTAGAGTATATGTTGATGGCTTGTGTGATTGATTTCAAAGGTAATTGGGATGATCACCTATCTCTTATTGAATTTGCTTACAACAATAGTTAACACTCTAGCATCCAAATGGCTCTTTATGAAGCTCTTTATGGGAGAAGGTGCAGATCTCCTATTGGATGGTTTGAAGTTGGTCAAGTAGGGTTGATAGGACCAGATTTTGTTCATCAAGCTACGGAGAAAGTGAAAGTGATTCAAAAGAGGTTGAAAATGGTGTAGAGTCGTCAGAAATCCTACACTGATGTTAGGAGAAGGGAGTTAGAGTTTGAAGTAGATTATTGGGTGTATTTGAAAGTTTCACCCATGAAGGGCTTTATGATATTTTGTAAGAAAGGGAAGCCTAGTCCTCGGTATGTTGGCCCTTACGGAATATCCAAGAGGGTTGGCAAAGTAGCTTATGAGTTAGAGCTACCACAAGAGTTAGCAGCAGTTCATTCGATATTTCATGTTTCCATGTTGAAGAAGTGCATGGGATATCCTTCACTTATCATACAAACTGAAGATATTGGGATCAAGGATATTTTATCTTATGAAGAGATTCTGGTTCAGATTCTAGATCGCCAAGTTCACAAGTTGAGAACAAAAGATGTGGCACCAGTCAAAGGTTTTTGGAGGAACCAATTTGTTAGGGAAGCTACTTGGGAAATTGAAGAAGATATGAAGAAGAGGTATCCACAGCTCTTTGAAACTGGAGAAATTCCAGATCAAGGTACTAATTCTCTTCTTAGTACTCTATAATTTATGAAATTGCATGTTGTAATTGCTTTGCTTGTTGGGTGTTTGAGTTGGACGTTAGATGTTACACCCTTAGCCTAGTAAGAGTAATCTCACTTGAGGACGAATGTTCCCAAGGGGGATATATTGTAACATCTAGCAAAATGAAATAACTAAGAAGAAGTCAAGAATTGGAAATAGTGATTTTAGGAGATAAAGAAAATCTGGAAATTTGTTTAAGTTAAGTTAAGAATGATTTTTTGGTCAAATTCAAGCGACCATAACTCCTAGATCAGGAGGATCTAGGTGTGTTTCCAGATATTCTAGGAAATATCTTGGAATACTCTTTCCAACGCCACCGAGTTCGCGCGATTCCGAGTTTATATAAGTGACATATGCCCATTTGAAGTTTGGATGTTAGGATAAGGAAAGTCTAATCCGGATTTCTGAAGGGATGTTTAGTCTTTTACTTATCCGATTTATTAAATCAGTTTTTTAGTAATTATTTCGAGTCTAAACTAAGTTAGTTCAGTTTACACACTTAAGAAATAAGCTAGGGCTTTGAGGGAAGAAAAAATAGGAGAAAGGAGAAAAGAAACTCAAGATTCATCAAGTTCTTGCGATTTTGGTTGTGAAATTTGGCAAGGATTCAATCCGACAAGGTATGTCAGGCTTCCATAACATTAGGTTTGTTCACCCACATGCTAAACATTTGTATTTCAGAGTGAATTCATCCTAAAAGAGTTTGAAAGTTGATGTTTCTTGATTTGTATTCTTGAATTTGATATCGTTCTTGAATTGGGCTGAATTGAGATGTTTCTAAGATCTTTACATCGAGTTTTAGAGTTGTTTTGAGTTAGGTTCTTGGGTACACATGCTGGGTATCGGAATATAAAATAGTTGTAGAAGAATAGTCGAGTTTAGGTGAATTGGGTCTAGAAAACGAAGAAGGGAAAAGTCGAGCGGGTTTTGGCACACAAGTCTGTGTCGCGGACTTGCTCCCCCAGTGAACAAAAACCAGTTCCACATCGTGGTTGGGACGCGGAATCCTCTGTCTCAAAATTAAATTTTGCGATCAAATATTTAAATGAAACTCCATGTTGCGGACTTGTTCCAAGACGGTGATTTCTTGATCTTTTCACATTTTTAGCTATCTACAAACACCCCTAAACTTCATGAGATCTTTCCTATCACAAATCACAATCCTTGAATCCATAATTCAATTCAAGGAAAGTTAAGAGTCAATTCAAGTAAGGTTAAGAGTCAAGTAAAGTAAAGATAAGAGTCAAGTCAAGTGAAGTTTATAGAGTTTTCAAAAGTCTTTCACAAACGTTTTAACTCTGGTTCAAGACTTAAGTTTCAAGTTAAGCAAAGAGTAAAAAGTTGAGTTCATTTCTCAATAAACTATAAGGGAACAAGTATTCCCAAGAGTTTAAAATGTTTTCACAATTGAACGAGTAAGAGAAACAGTGATTTCCAAGAGAGCTTTAAGCTAAAGTTTTGAGTAATTATCTCAAATAAAAGAAAGAAGTTTTGATTTAAAATCATTGAGCTAAGTATATTTTGGGAGTAGTATTGAGCACCGATATGGGGATACGAGTTCATATTAACTCAAGTCTCCATAAACCATGTAGCCATAATGTGTAGTAAAGGATCATACTTTTTAGACGACTCCTTAAGATGCTTTTAGCATAGACTAATGATCCACTTAGTTAAGCGTTCTACATGACGGCAAAGTATAGGAATGTTCTGGCAGCGTGGGCAAGACGTTGTATCACCACTTAGGCTCATAGTGGTGGTTGTCGGATAGAAAAACTCCCACAAAAACTATATTACTTTATTCCATGAGTAAAGTTGAGTTTGTTATTGCATTTTCTTTAACGAACTAAGTTGTTTTCCACTGTTTTACCAGCTTTATATATATTGCATGTGTTTTATTGCTTTATATTAAGTTAAGTTGTTCAGGAGTTGAGTAAAGCCAAAGTAAGTGTTTCCTTCAAATTCTTTTCAAGCTTAGGTTATGTTTAGCAATCCAACTCGCATACTCGTACATTCAATGTACAGATGCCAGTTGACCTGCATCCTATTATGATGCAGACGCATGTAACCAGGATCAGCATCCAATGCCTCGTTGATCTAGTTGAGCATTCAGAGTCAGTTGGTGTGCCTCATTGCATTTTGGAGAACTCCTTTTACTTTTGTTTTTAGTATTTCATTATTAGGATGATCGGGGGTCTTTTTCCGACATTCCTCTTTGTTTTAGAGGCTTCATAGACAGTCAAACAGTTAGTAGTTCAGTTGTCTTTACATTATCATTTCATATGTTAAGACTTGAGTTGCCATTTTGGCCAAGTTGAATGTTGACTATTAAACATTCTAAGTTATTTTTATTAAACAATTGAGTAAGTGCATTTGATCATTGTAATAATGCTTAGAGTCTTCTGTTGAGTAAGTATGCCAGGTCAAGGGTTCGCTTGAGGCCAACATTGGTTCTCGAGTGCCACCACGTCTGGGGTGTAGGCTCGAGCCGTGACACGTTGGGAGAGTTTCCATCTTACCATATCAACTCGGTGCTTAGCCTACAGTCTTATAGAGTATTTCAATCACATTACAACATTGTACTTGAAAGGGCCACCAACATTAGGCCTACCGACCCAAAGCACATACACATGAAAGGTCACCACCATTAGGTCTACCGATTCAAGGTATATTAAGGATAGCTCATTCATCTTCCTAGAAAGAAACATCAACATTCGGTCTACTGTTTCTAGGTTCAACATCTCACACAAGAAGGGCCACCACCATTAGGTCTACCGTTTCAAGGTTTAACATCACATTAGCACCTAGACTCCTTATGACAGGCCACCACCATTAAGTCTACCAATCCAAGGTTTATCCTAGAATACTTTATCATTCATTCATTCATTCATGAAGAGGCTACCAACATTAGGTCTGCCAATTCAAGACATTAAGACAATAAGTCAAGATACATTCATTATATAAGAAAAGGATGCCTAAGCCTACCAATTCAAGAGATCACATTCAACATAGCTTTCATTTATCAAGAAGCGTGCACCTAAGTCTACCAATCCAAGATACAACATTACATTATAGAAACCCTTCACATTCTATCATCTTCATTGATGAGTGTTAATTGAGAATATACTATCAACAACAACACAATTACATTTTATACATGATCATCATTCTATCATTGAAATCATATGCATATCCTTCACATCACATTCACTTATACAATATCATGATAATACTTCCATTCCTCATACTATGCCTTCAAGGCCATGTTCACAATATACAAATTAATTAAACACCTCTACCTTTCAAGTGGATCAATAGCTCAAGCACAATTCTACTTCAACATGTAAATTAGGTCATAACTTGCCCTTTCAAGGCCATGATCAATAGTCACCAACACACCGACATTTTACTACAATTAAGGCATGTATAATGATACAATTCAACAATCTAAATCAATCTAGGCATAATCCATCAACATTCATTCATTATCAACAAACCCACTACATAAGGTACAATTTAGGAATTAAGAGAAACCATGGGTTCAAAGAGTATTTTCATCATAAATCATCAATTAAACACCAATAAAATCATAATTTGTCATTCGAAACCATTTGAAAACGTTTGATGAAAGAACCCATGAGATTGAGTAAAAACCTAGGGTTTTTGAGAAACTTGAAAACTTTGAAATCTATTTTGAATAGACTCTTAGGGTGAAAGCTACCTCTAGATGAAGGATCACCATATCATAATAGATGAATTCCATGAAAATCTACTCAATTAGCCTTCCTCTTCAAGCCCTAAGTCTTCTTCTTCTCTTGGTCTTCAATGGAGTTCTAGAGAGAAGATATTTGGTGATGGAGGGGTTTTGATTTGGGGAATTTGAATAATGAAATCTAAAATAGAGTTTTAATGTTTTAATACTCTTAAAATAACTTAATAACCCTGAAATAACTGTCCAAACACTTATTAGGACTTGGGGTCAATTTACCAATACACCCCCCACAATGGCCGAACCACTTGACAGATTGCAGGTCCAACTCACGCCCTAGACTCACGGACCGTGAGTCCATTGACGGACCGTGCTGCTGGTCCGTGATCTGGGGTTGCAACTTGGTCTGGAGGGGCTCGACCTACGGAGGACATTCACAGGGCGTGGATGGACCTACGGGGCGTGGACCCCTTCCGTAGGTCACCAAATTTTGGCAACTCCTTTGGTTTCAATGGGTCTTGGGGGTTAGGCTTAGGGTCTTCCTCAAGGACCCCTAGGGTGGTCCATGGGGAGTCATACCTTGACGCTTAACCCCTAAACCTCTCAACCAAAGCTCGGGACAATATAAAACAACATGAAACCTCATTCCAAACTCAAACACACCCAAGTTAGGCTCTAGTTTCACTTATTCGTTTTACGGGTTATTATATTATCCCCCACTTAGGAACATTCATCCTCGAATGACACTTAAAACACATTAAGGGGTCAACGACTAAAAAAAGCAGCCCATCATGCATGCAACATCAATATAAATGCATAAACATAGGAGGAAACATCAACTCCACATCAAAAAGGCTCAATGAAAACAAGAAGGTAGGAACTACATCTACAAACTCATTATGCATGAAAACTTCTCATTTCTCATTTCATTGAAGGAACTTCCTTCTTCACCTCATATCATGCTCATCACAACATCAATAGGCACATTATGCAATTTTCTCATAAAAGCACATTATGAAACTTCTTCATAAAAACACATTTAGGCATGTTCCACAGGTCAACTCATGAAGCATTTAGACAACTCATTATAGATGCATATTTAACATGAGGAACACAAATCACATAACCTCATTTTTCTCATTTAAACATGTATTCAAATAGAACATGCACAACACAAGGAGACCATGGGAACACAATATCACACATGATTCCAAAACATGAAACAAGCTACAAGGAACTCTTGGTTCAAGCTTAAATAGGAATAGGAGGAAAGAGATAAGGACATCAACACTCTCAACAAACTTACTATTCAACATACTATCCCCCACTTAGGAGAAAACCCAACTAAAGCTATCATGAAAACAACATAAGAACCTCAACAAGACATTCACAACCATAAGGTACTATCACTTACCGGTACCTTCATCCGGATTAGCTCATTTGTCCTTGTTAGCTTGAAGAGTATAGAAATGGTTCCTCTTTGGAGCATCAAAGTTTGGGCCATTAAGAGAAGCTTGTTTGGCCTCTCTTCCTCTAGTCGTAAGAGTAGGACAATTTCTCAGTTGGTGATCACTTTTTCCACACCCATAGCACCCACTAGTACCGACTAGGCATTTCCCATGATTCTTCTTTCCACAATTGTGACAAGTAGGTTTAGCAAATGGACGTCCACTACATCTCTCTTGGTTGACCTTGGGAGCACTTGAAGAATCTTGGTTTGGAGCTCTCTTCTTGAACCTAGGTTGACCTTGCTCATCGGATCTACCCATCTTCAACTCCCTATCCTTCCTTTTAAGTTTGGACTCCTTAATAGATTGAGCATTCACCATAAGCCTAGAAATATTCATATCATCATGGAGCATCGACGTATGGCAGTCTTCCTTAACTAGGTTGGATATACCGGTAACAAATCGACTTATCTCATCCCTAGGGTTGGACACCAAAGATGGAGCATACTTAGATAAAAGGGTAAATTTCAAGGAATACTCATCCACATTCATATTGCCTTGCCTAAGATTTATAAACTCCTCAACCTTACATTCCCTCTTCTCACGAGGAAAGTACCTACCAAGGAAAGCTTCCTTAAACAATTCCCAATCAATAGACCTCGCTCCTATAGGCTTATTGCTTTTTCATTGAGTGAACCAAATTTGGGAGACATCTTTCAATTGGTAAGCGGCAAGTTCCGCTTTTTCAATAGAGGTCACTCCCATAGCATTGACTATCTTATAAGTTTCATCCAAGAATTCCTGGGGATCCTCTCCCACTTTAGAGCCAAGAAAAATAGGAGGATTCATCCTCACAAAGTCTCTAAACCTTGAGGCCATGGTACTCTCATTAGCATTCATCCTAGGCCCCACATCTCGGTTAACTTGAACTGTTATGGCTTGAGCTAGGGTTAGAAAAGCCGGCCTAATCACTTCATTGGTCATGGCCGGGGGATCCACCAGAATTTCATTCTCTTGAGGCACTTGGTCACCTTGAGGACCTTGGGGAGGAACTTCCTCATTCACATTCTCCTCTTCCATCATTCTTGGGTTAACCCTTGTATTCATATCCTATAAACACAAGAGAAGGGTTAGGAAAAGGACACTTATAGAGCTAAACTCTAAGTCACGACTTCAAGAATATGAAAGAAGTATACCTTTCTAACGTCCTATAGCCTCTTGCTCATAGATGTATCGCGACTCACACCAATGAACAAGACTCTACTAGACGTGGCTTGTGAGACATTAACCCTAAAGACCATTCCCAAAACATTGTGCTCTAATACCAAGTTTGTCATGACCCGAGTCTAGACCCCGGATGCGACACGGCATACTCGACCCCGAAGGGGTCTTATACAAGCCTCATAGCACATTCATTGCATAGGTAATATATATAGTACAGAATTAAAACTTTTTAAAACCAAACTATCAAAATGTTCATTTAACAATCTTTCAAAAGACACAACGGAAGTCTAAGTCTCACATGGCCATCTTAACAAAGTACTTGAAACTAAAGTAGGGACACAACCCTTTACAATAAAAAAAATAGGATTGTCTATTACATGAACAAAAGGAAACATTAAAGTTCTTGTCCTCGAATCCATGTAGGCATACCAAGTCTTGGAGGAAACTCAATCCAAGCACTTCAATCCTAGCTAGAATCAATCACTTGCCGGAACCTACACTTATAGTAAAAATAAGAGAAATATGGGTTAGCACACAAAAATTTACGGAGTATGATGACCATGCAAAAATGTACTTAAAAAGGACATTTTGTTTGAAAGTCATGCTTTAATGCCATTTTGGTAAAACTTCATGAACATTGAAAAAAGAGGCATAATATAAGTCACAACCAACATAGAAGTCACATTTTCACATTTGAACAAAAATCACTATATAAACCTTTACCTTCACCTTAAGCCTCCACATCAAGTAACCTTCAAGCTATACCTTGTGCAATGTATGGATAGCGTCCCATACCACCACCCACACTACGGTATCACCTTAAGGTCACCAAAAGTGAACATACCATTCATCCTTTCCACCTTTACACAATAAAGCGTATAAGAAACATAAACATCACATGAATCACATCATCACATTAAGACCAACATCTAAGACAACTCTAAGTCATACTTGTGCAATGTACAAGTAGCATCCCATACTACTACTCACACTAAGTACTCATTTGAAGTCACAATAGACAAGGCACATTCATAGAAAATAGTCATGACAAGGAAGTAACTCATAATACCATCCAAGTAAAGCATTCATCTTTACATTTAAACATATAAGCATTTAAGTCAACCTCTTTCATTAACTTCATTTAGGACACATTCATTCATTAGTCATTAAGACTTAAAGAACTCACTATGACCCTCTCAAAGCCTACTCGTGCAATGCATGGATGGAATCGCATACTACAACCCACACTTCATAGAACTCCTCAAGAAACCATAATGCACATCTCACATGATGGGAATAAGCGCTTAACCAACATAGACCATGCAAGCTAGACATGGAATCCGGTGTCCTTCCCCCACACCAAAAAGAGGTGGTCTCATTGCCTAAGGAAGACCGGTAATATTAACTTGGATTGAATTGAATTCACTGGCTAATATATTATGTGGGCACATAGTTATGGGATAGGAAGATATTCATTGGAATCTAGCCTAAGGTTGGGAGAGTTTCCATCTTACCATATCCACTTTGTGCTTAGCCTATATTCCCATAGAGTATTTCAATCGCATTACAACATTGTACTTGAGAGGGCCACCAACATTAGGCCTACCGACCCAAAGCACATACATATGAAAGGTCACCACCATTAGGTCTACTGAATCAAGGTATATTAAGGATAGCTCATTCATCTTTTTAGAACGAGCCACCAATATTAGGTCTACCATTTCTAGGTTCATCATCTCACACAAGAAGAGCCACCACTATTAGGTCTAACGTTTCAAGGTTTAACATCACATTAGCACCTAGACTCCTCATGAAAGGCCACCACCCTTAGGTCTACCAATCCAAGGTTTAGCCTAGAATACTTTATCGTTCATTCATTCATTCATTCATGAAGAGGCTACCAACATTAGGTCTACCAATTCGAGACATTAAGACATTAAGTCAAGATACATTCATTATATAAAAAAGGGCTGCCTAAGCCTACCAATTCAAGAGATCACATTCAACATAGCTTTGATTTACCAAGAAGCGTGCACCTAAGTCTACCAATCCAAGATACAACATTACATTATAGAAACCCTTCACATTCTATCATCAACATTCATGAGTGTTAATTGAGAATATACTATAAACAACAACACAATTACATTCGATACATGATCATCATTCTATCATTTAAATCATATGCATATCATTCACATCACATTCACATATACAATATCTGATAATACTTCCATTCCTCATACTACGCCTTCAAGGCCATGATCATAATATACAAAGTAATTAAACACCTCCACCTTTCAAGTGGATCAATAGCTCAAGCACAATTCTACTTCAACATGTAAATTAGGTCATAACTTGCCCTTTCAAGGCAATGATCAAAAGTCACCAACATTTTACTAAAATTAAGGCATGTATAATGATACAATTCAACAATCTAAATCAATCTAGGCATAATCCATCAACATTCATTCATTATCAACAAACTTCATAAGGTACAAATTAGGAATTAAGAGAAATCATGGGTTCAAAGAGTATTTTCATAAGAAAACATTAATTAAACACCAATACAGTCATAATTTTTCATTAAAAACCATTTGAAAACGTTTGATGAAAGAACTCATGAGATTGAGTAAAAACCTAAGGTTTTTGGGAAACTTGAAAACTTTGAAATCTATTTTGAATGGACTCTAGGGGTGAAAACTACCCCTATATGAAGGATCATCATACCTTCATTGATGAATTCCACAAAAATCTACTCAATTAGCCTTCCTCTTCAAGCCCTAAGTCTTCTTCTTCTCTTGGTCTTCAATGGAGTTCTAGAGAGAAGATATTTGGTGATGGAGGGGTTTTGATTTGGGGAATTTGAATAATGAAATCTAAAATAGAGTTTTAATGTTTTAATACTCTTAAAATAACTTAATAACCCTGAAATAACCGTCCAAACACTTATTAAGACTTGGGGTGAATTTACCAATTCACCCCCACAATCGCCGAACCACTTAACAGATTGCAGGTCCAACTCACGCCCTAGACTCATGGACCGTGAGTCCATTAACGGACCATGCTGCTGGTCCATGGTCTGGGGCTATAGCTTGGTCTTCAGGGCTTGACCTACAGAGGCCATCCACGAGGTGTGGATGGACCTACGGGCATGGACCCCTTATGTAGGTCACCAAATTTTAGCAACTCCTTTTGTTTCAAGGGGTCTTGGGGGTTAGGCTTAGGGTCCTCCTCAAGGAACCCTAGGGTAATCCATGGGGAGTCGTACATTGACGCTTAATCCCTAAACCCCTCAACCAAAGCTTAGGACAACATAAAACAACATGAAACCTTACTCCAAACTCAAACACACCCAAGTTAGGCTCTAGTTTCACTTATTCGTTTTACGGGTCGTTATATTTTCTAAAGACACACATGATAAATGTCAAAAGAGTTAACTTTTAGATAATATTTCCCTCCTTAGATAAATAATACGAAAGTTACCTAATGTAATCTTTAACCGGAATACCACAAATTTTTCTGGTACATTCTTACTTCGATCTTGCTAAACAAGGTACCGAGTTCTGAATAAGTAGTGGATTAATCTTCTACTTCCATGATCTATTTCTCTCAATTAGTAGAATATAAAAAATACCAACAGTATAATAATTTCCTTAAGATTGTTGTTCATCATGTATTTTTAAGATACTTAGACCAAAACTTTGAAGAACTTGGTTAGAAACAACAATGTTTAAAAAGTATTTTCAAAACTAGAAAATTAAAACTACTAGAGAAAATAGAATCAGAAATAGATTAGAAACAGTATACAAAATATTTTTCTCAAAGAAGAAAATCGAGCACATTGAATGCACTGTGTCCCCTTAAGGAAATTATTCCCCTCAAGTACCGAAGTTAATGGAATATATCCTCCCAGGATAGAACAAACTTACTCACCGGTGTATCGGTACCTAAAATCACAGTGTCAGCAAACCACTTAACGACAATAAAGTACACTTAGAATACTAGATTTAGTAGTGGTAGAAGAAGTCCAGAATATTTGTTCTTTTAAAATGAGAGGAAATCGCTCAATTTACAGAAACGAAGGGTAGTGTGAAAAGGTTCTTATTGTGCCTTACCGGAAAGTTCACAACCCTTTGGAAAAGTCACAATCTTTCGGAAAGGTCACAACCTTTCTTAAAAGTCACAACTTTTCATAAAAGTCACAACTTTTCGTAAGAGTCACAACTTTTCAGAAATGTCACAATTTTTCATAAAAGTCACAATTCTTCATAAAAGTCGCAACTCTTCATTTTTCATTCACACCTTTTAAAACCCAAAAAAAAAGGTAAGTTTCTAAGCACTAAATTTAAAGATACAAGAATTGTTGAAAAATTTCTTGTTATAGTGCAATGAAAGATATGAAGCATGTGTTACAACCTTGGAAAACATACAAGATCTGTCCACAATTACCTTGGTATAATTGTTAAATTCTTTGCAGACACAGGAACAAAGGAGGCTTATGAGACAAGATGACATGGTTGAAGGAGCATTAATAGCTAGCCACAAAACTCAAAGCAGTGGTAAATTCTTGAAGAATTACCCACCTTGTCAGCATTGTGGTAAAAAAATGACATCCTCCATATAAATGTTGGAAGAGACCAGATGCACAATGCAAGATCTGCAAACAACGTAGTCATGAAGTTGTAACTTGCAAAAGCAAATATCAAAAAGATGAAACAGTTGCCGAAGTCACCATTGAAGAAGAAGAAGAAGACCACTTATTTATGGCAACTTGTTTTTCAACCAAAAATCTGATTTTCGAATGATTGATAGTGGTTGTACAAAGCACATGACATATGAGAGAAATCTTTTTAAAGAGTTTGTTCCTATGAAAAATAATGAAGTCAGAATTGGGAATGGTGATTGTATTCCTTCAAAAGGAAAATGGTCTGTTGCAACTAAAACAAATTCAGGTACAAAAACTATTTCGGATGTTCTTTATGTGCCTAATATTGATAAAAGTTCATTTAGTGTTGGTCAGTTGATAGAAAAATTTTTTAAATTATTATTTGGAGACAAATATTGTCGTATCTTTGATTCTACTAAGCAAGAGATTTTACAAGTTGAAATGAGAGGTAAGAGCTTCTCATTTAATCCAACAGGAGATGCACATAAGTCTTGCAAGACAAAAGATGAATTGACAGATTTGTTCACAAGGTCAATTTCAGATGAGACTACAATCTACAATTCCTAATCCAAGGAGGAGTGTTGAGAATATGTCTCAGGATATTGCAGATATAAAATAGTTAGCTACTTTTAGGGTTTTTTAATTATTAGAGTCCTATGTGACTTTATTTTTTTTGGTTAAATTTAGGCCAGAGGCCTTTTTATTTCCAAATAAAAGTTGTACAGGGCCACAAATGTGACCAACAAAAACAACTCAAAACAAAACTAGTCCAGCCCACTAGTTCTAACATAAAGACCCTTCAGTAGGTTTCCTAATCCACACATCATCCATTGTTTCCGCCACCCTGTCTTCCTTGAGAATGATGTACTCCAATTGTCGTTTCTTCAAGTGATTAGAGGTCCAACAATCATAGATTCAGCAGCTCATAAAGGTAAGCCATTTCCTCCTTTATCTCCTCATTACCATGGATACCTCTAATCTTCTTTCTCCTGCTGATATAGTGGTAACGTTGTCAAAAAGATGTTGGGGATTTGATACCATATGCGCAAACCAAGCCCTTTGGCGGCCGACTTTAGCTGGTGACTCCTTTTTGTAAGTTGACATAGCTTAGGCTAGGTAGCTTAAATTTATACATATTTCTGAAAACCTGATGTTGGCTGAATATACCTCTGTAAATAACTTTTATGTGATCTCTAATACTGTGGTGTCCCTCCCTTTTCATTAATGAATGTTGATGTTTATCCTCCTCATCTTTATTCTAAATGTTGATATCTGCGCTTTATCGATGTTGACCAAGATTTTACAATCTCAAGGAAGTTGTGTAAAACTGCTCACACTTATTGGGCTCTGTAGATCCAATGTTATGTTTGCAAGTTTGTCTGCTACCTGGTTTGCTTCCCTGAAAATATGTTTAATTATACACCGTTATCTGGTCGCTGAGCTTCCGAGGTATATGCCAATCTTTCACAATAAAATTTCTTAGATTGATCGAATCAGTCTCCAAAATTATATTTTGTAATCGTAATTCCCTACACTTTCTCAGCGCCATTATGACAACATTCGTTTCTGCCTCCATACTAGTGGTAATGCCCATACATCCCGTTTCTGCTTTAATTAAATCCCCACTGCTATTTCTTATGCAAAAGGCGTATGCGCTTTCTCCAGGGTTACCCCTACTTGCACCATCCGTATTGCATTTTATGCATCCTTGCTCTGGTAGTTCCCATCTCACTGCCTTCCAGTGAATCTGTGGCTTATAATTCTTCAACATGAGTATTATTCCATTCCATTCACTAGGCAGTGTTATCCACGGGAATTTCATTTTCACCAATCGATGCATAGCTACCAGTACTTGATGATGCATATATTCATAGGAGACTTCTTTTCCATGCCTTCTGTTGTTTATCCTCTTCCATAGTTCCCACATCAGTAGCTGTCGAATGGCCTTATATACGTATCTCAATTTATTTGGGGCTGGTTCGAACCACCATTTATGTACAGTTTGTTGTAATTGTTGTCCTCCCATATGGATACCTACACAAGTAGCAAAAAATCCCCATAGTTTTTGGGCTATTGGGGATGTTTGAAATAGGTGAGACATGGTCTCCTGCACATAAGTTTCACAACAGTAGCATCTTGAAGCCAAAGATACCCTCATCTTTCTTAGATTGTCCTCTGTTGCAATTCTCCCCTTTGCGACCCTCCATAGGAAAAAAATGATTTTGAATGGAATTTCTTGCAGCCAAATATTTTCGAACCAGTCTTGTTGAGGTTTTCGATCCCTTACTATTTCAAAAACAGACTTCACCAAAAAAATTCCACTAGTGTTAGGCATCCACCATGATTGATCAACTTCATCTTGCCTCACATTCAACTTTATATTCTTGATTATTTGAACCACTACCTCTTCTGACACCAACTCACATAGCTTCTATTTATCCCATTCCCCATTGTTGATACACATTTGTACCTCTATATCTTCCTCACCGTCTTCCATATCATTGGTTAGATACAACGCTCCTTTTCTTGTCCAATTATCGTACCAAGAACTAGAGTTTCCAGATTTAATTTTCCACCCTATTTCGTGTTCTACCTCTTCCCTCATCTCCACCATCTTTTTCCATACATGTGAAGCACCTCTCGCCCTAGCTATAACTGAATGTTGTTTCTTGCAATATTTATTCCACATATATGTGCTCCACAATGAATCAGTTGAAACTCTAAATCTCCACCATAACTTGCTAAATTATTCCTTTGTTACTCCATGCAGTGTTCGAAAACCTACTCCACCCTTTTCTTTTAGAAAACACATGTCTTCCCATGCTACCCAGTGTTTCCTTCTCTCTCCCCTGTTTCCGCTCCAGAAGAACTTCGCAAAAATGCGATGCAGCAGATTTATCACCCCTTTCGTGGGATTGATAGCTGATAGAAGGTATAATGGCATTGTTTGTAACACATGAGTAATTAAGATATACCTCCCTCTATATGTTAGCAATTTATTCTGCCAACCTAATAATTTCTACTTAGTTTTCCTCAGAATATTTTCATAATGTGAGTTGCATTTCTTTCCATAATACACTGGGCATTCAAGATATGTGAATGGAAAGGTACCCATTTTTATACCTGTTAATTTTCTCAACTTGATTACCACTGCCAACGGTGTGTTCTCATGTAGATAAAAATAACTTTTCTCCTTATTTATTAATTGACCAGAGACTCTTTCATATTTCTTCAACACCTCCATCATTCTTCTTACTGAGTATCGATCGATCGACCCAAACAATATCGTATCGTCCGCATATGACAGATGATTGATCTTTAGGGTCCACTTTGGCATTCCATTGCCCCTATATCTTCTATCCTCATAAATTTGGTTCAACCCTCTCGATAGGACCTCCGCAACTATGATAAACATGGTGGGCGATAAAGGATCGCCTTGTTTCAACCCTCTTGTTGATCTAAAAAATCCATGTGATATCCCATTCACTAGGACGGAATACCAATTATTTGATATTAATCGCCAAACCATGTCCACTATCCTTTCCGAGAACCCAAATTTTTGCAGCACCTTTGTAAGAAAAATTCACGACACTCTATCATATGCCTTTTCCATGTCCAGTTTTACTACCATATTGTACTCTTTGCTTCTCAATTTTATATCTCTAATTATTTCTTGGGCAAGAAGCACATTCTCAGTGATATTTCTTCCTTTCACAAAACCTGGCTGGTTTCTCGAGATGATGAGTGGTAGACACTTTATCAGCCTCTCATGTAACATTCTTGAAATTATTTTATTTACAAAGGTGCTCAGACTAATCAACCTAAGATCTCCAAAGGTTTTGACTTTTTCCTTCTTTGGGATCAGTATCAAATTTGTATGGGTAATGAATCTATGCAAGTGCTAACAATTAAAAAACTCCCTCACCATATTTGTTACATCCTCCTTAACAATATCCCAACATTCCTATAAGAAGTGACCCAAGAAACCATCCGGACCACTTGTACTATCTTTATTTAGCTTAAACACCACTTTTTTAACCTCTTCACTGCAAGGGGCCATAGTCATTTCATCATTCTACTCTGGAGTTATCAAATTTAGAATCACCTGTAACATGCCAAATCTTCATTGCAACTATCTTCCCTGAATTGCTCTTCGAAGTAAACCACTGGCGCAGCCCCTATTTCCTTCGTGGACGTAATAGTATCACCACCTTGGGTTTTTTGTATGTCATAAATCCTCAATCTTTTTCTTCTCCCTTTCACATAGTTATGAAAGAATTTAGTATTTCTATCTCCGTCTTTGAACCACCTCATTCCAGATTTCTGCTTCCAATAGTCTTCCTCAATATGCCAATATTTTTTAATTCCACCTCAGCCTTTTTCAAACTCGACGTATTGCTTTCCGAAGGATGTATCACCAACTGAGCTTCCTGAATTTTTATGACATCTTCCAGTGTGTCAATTTGTCAAAAAATATCTCCATAAGCATCCTTGCTCCATTTTCTCAACACCTCCTTGATCTTTTTAATTTTGGCTTGAAAATCATAAAAGGGCACCCCACGAAGTCCACCTTCCAGTTTGCTTCTATCAGCCCCTTGAATTGATGATGCTTTGTCCAAAAGTTCAAAAACTTAAATGGCTTCACACGGGGTTCCTCCTCTGTACTGCATATCACATGTAGTGGTGTGTGATCTGACCCTCTTCTAGTTAAATGATGGACTTATGATGCCGGTAGCAAGTTCATAAACACATGATTCCCCATTACTCTATCCAATCTCTTGAATATGCAATGCTCCTCTATCCTGTCGTTCCACCACGTAAAATTACTACCTGAGTACTTCAATTCAACTAGCCCATAATTGTTTATACATTGAGCAAAGTCTGTCGCCTCCGATTTCATGAACGGTAGGCCACCTTGTTTTTCTTGTTCATTTAGAATCACATTAAAATCACCTCCTATTAGCCATGGTGTATGTGATTGTTCAACCACCTCTTCAATTGCATCCCACAATTCCAGCATCTCTATCACACTACACCTGGCATACACCACTGTGATAAAAAACTCTCTGTTATTAAGTTTTACCCTCAAAGTAACCTTCTGAACTGAGTCGATAATTATCTAAACTTTCCACTCATCCTCCCTTAATAGCCATATTTTAGCTGAACAATTACAAAATGCGTGAGTAATCCCAATTTATTTTTGTGTTGCTCTATTTCATGAGAACGTTGAAAAGGCTCCAACAAAGCTATAAATGAATATCGGTACCTCTTATTAAGGTCTATTATTCGCTCAAAAGCTTTCTAAGTGTTAACAGACCTTATATTCCAGAAAATTATTTTACCGATCATTGATTACTACTATACGGTTTATCCTTATTACTCCTTGTTTTGACTTGAAGAGGTATGGTTTTCTTCTTTCCACTCTTCATGTTATCAATTTGTCTTGGTGACAAATCTCCATTCCTCGCCGCACTCAGCATGTTCCCCTCCAAATCGTCATCTTCCCCATTGTCCCTCATTTCTTGCACTTGTGTCGCTGATAATTCCTACATGTCTGGAATATCTATTCTCGTCTCCAAGCTTTTGTTTGGGGTTTCTTCCCCTATGTCACCTACTGGTTGATTATCATTCCTCATCTTGTTGATTGACTGAACTTTCCTCATCTTTTTCATCACCATTTCCTGTTAGGGAATTTGTCACATTCCCTTTGCTGATTGGTGTATTCCCCACATGTGTAGTATTATATGCGTCACCTTTCGTTTTGTTATTGAGAGTGTTGTCAGTCCCCCTTCTACTTGTGGCTTCCAAGAAGTTTTTCTCATGTTGTTCTGCTTCTACATTTCCTTCCTCCTCATTTTCATTAGCTTGTTGATCGACCATAGCTGCAAATTGATTGTTATTGTTTGTCTCTTTTGGATGCCCTTCTAGCTTTTTAGTCCACACCTTGTCAGTTTTCCTCCTACCCTGCTGTCAGTCTTTCCCATTTCTTCTATCTTTCAGCACCTTAGCCAGCTCCCCATGTTTGCCCTCCCCTATATCTTCTATTGTTCTTTCCTTAAATTATCTATTGATTTGCTCTCCCCCTCTATCTTAGTCGGGTATAGCTCCGGATGAATGACATAACATTGTTGATCATCATGACCTTGAATCTTACAATTCTTACAATATTTAGGAACATGATAATACTTGATTCGCACCCATCATTCTGTAATCTCCCCTATTTTTTCCTGACACCCACATTAATCCTTTTGGGAAAATCTCTTAGTAAATCAACCTCAACTTTTACTCGTGCACAACTTGGTCTAGTCTGGTTTTTC